>NW_026781785.1:0-2500 GCF_030144855.1 Hypanus sabinus
CATTATATCCCCCCCCCACCCACTGGCTGAACTCACAACCCTAACCCCCCACCTGCCACAAGAGCACGGTCTCCCTTCCAGCATTCACTGGTTCGAACACAGTGCAGCTCTCCACAAATACCCCAGCTCTCTCCCCTTCCCTTCCTAGCCACCCTCTCTCTGCCAAACTTTTTCAGGCTTATCCTGCCCCCTCTCCTCACCCCCTTCTCTCTTTCTCCCCCTCTCCCTCCCAGCCCTGCTCTCTCTTCCACTCCACTCTATTCTCTCTCTCTCCTGCTCCCCTGCCCCGTCTCTCATTCTCTCCCCCCTTTCTCCGTCCCTGTCTCTCAGTCCGTATCTCTATGCCCCACCTCCCTCTCTCACATCCCCCTCCTTTCCCCCACCCTCGTCCCCTCGTCACTCTCTTCTCTCCTTCTCGAACCCCTCCCTCTCTCCCTCCTCTGCCTCTCTCTTTCCTCTCTCTCGCTCCCTTCCCACCCCCTCCTCCCTCTCCCTACCCCTCCCTTCTCCTCTCCACCCTCTCTCTCTCATCCTCCAACTCCCTCCCCCTCTCTCTCCCCCCTCTCTCCCTCCCTCTCTCCCTTCCCCTCTCTCCCTCCCTCTCTCCCCATCCCCTCTCTCCCTCCCCCTCTCTCCCCTCTCTCTCCCTCCCCCTCACCCCCTCTCTCCCTCCCCCTCTCTCTCACTCCCCCTCTCTCCCTCCCCCTCTCCCTTCCCCTCTCTCTTCTACCCCTCTCTCTCCCCCCTCTCCCCTTCCCCTCTTCCTCTCCCCCTCTCTCTCCCCCCTCTCCCTTCCCCTCTCTCCCCTCCCCCTCTCCCCCTCTCTTCTACCCCTCTCTCTCCCCCTCTCCCTTCCCCTCTCCTCTCCCCCTCTCTCCCTCCCCCCTCTCCCTTCCCCTCTCTCCCCTCCCCCTCTCCCCCTCTCTCTCTCCCCCTCTCTCCCTCCCCCCTCTCCCTTCCCCTCTCTCCCTCCCCCCTCTCCCTTCCCCTCTCTCCCTCTCTCCCTCTCCCACTCCCTGCCCCCCTCTTCCCCTCTCTCCCTCTCCCCTCTCTCCCTCTCCCCCTCTCCCTTCTCCTCTCTCCTCTCTCCCTCTCCCACTCCCTGCCCCTCTCTCCTCTCCCCCTCTCTCCCTCTCCCACTCCCTGCCCCTCTCTCCTCTCCCCCCTCTCTCCCTCTCCCACTCCCTGCCCCTCTCTCCTCTCCCCCTCTCTCCTCTCCACTCCCTGCCCCTCTCTCCTCTCCCCCTCTCCCCCCTCCCTCTCTCCCCTTCCCCTCTCTCCCTCCCTCTCTCCCTTCCCCTCTCTCCCCTCCCCTCTCTCCCCTCTCTCTCCCTCCCCTCTCCCCCTCTCTCCCTCCCCTCTCTCTCACTCCCCCTCTCTCCCTCCCCCTCTCCCTTCCCTCTCTCTTCTACCCCTCTCTCTCCCCCCTCTCCCTTCCCTCTCCTCTCCCCTCTCTCTCCCCCCTCTCCCTTCCCTCTCTCCCCTCCCCTCTCCCCCTCTCTTCTACCCCTCTCTCTCCCCCCTCTCCCTTCCCCTCTCCTCTCCCCCTCTCTCCTCCCCCCTCTCCCTTCCCCTCTCTCCCCTCCCCCTCTCCCCCTCTCTCTCTCCCCCTCTCTCCCTCCCCCCTCTCCCTTCCCCTCTCTCCCTCCCCCCTCTCCCTTCCCCTCTCTCCCTCTCTCCCTCTCCCACTCCCTGCCCCCTCTCTTCCCCTCTCTCCCTCTCCCCCTCTCTCCCTCTCCCCCCTCTCCTTCTCCTCTCTCCTCTCTCCCTCTCCCACTCCCTGCCCCTCTCTCCTCTCCCCCTCTCTCCCTCTCCCACTCCCTGCCCCTCTCTCCTCTCCCCCTCTCTCCCTCTCCCACTCCCTGCCCCTCTCTCCTCTCCCCCTCTCTCCCTCTCCCCACTCCCTGCCCCTCTCTCCTCTCCCCCTCTCCCCCCTCCCCTCTCTCCCTCCCCTCTCTCCTCTCCCCCTCTCTCCCTCTCCCACTCCCTGCCCCTCTCTCCTCTCCCCCTCTCTCCCTCTCCCACTCCCTGCCCCTCTCTCCTCTCCCCCTCTCTCCCTCTCCCACTCCCTGCCCCTCTCTCCTCTCCCCCTCTCTCCCTCTCCCACTCCCTGCCCCTCTCTTCCTCTCCCCCTCTCTCCCTCTCCCACTCCCTGCCCCCTCTCTCCTCTCCCCCTCTCTCCCTCTCCCACTCCCTGCCCCTCTCTCCTCTCCCCCTCTCTCCCTCTCCCACTTCCCTGCCCCTCTCTCCTCTCCCCCTCTCTCCCTCTCCCACTCCCTGCCCCTCTCTCCCCTGTGAGGGAGGCTTCCCTGCCGGATTCCGGCCGATGGCCCGCTCCACACGGGTGCGCTGGGATGGGAGACGGGCAATGCGGCTTTTTAGTTCAAACACCTTTCCTGCATTCCCTTCACTCGGACTCTGGGAAGGCGTTCCTGAATATAAACGAGTTCTTCATCCTGATGAGGGGTCCGGCCCGAAACAGCGACGGTTATCCCTCTCC
>NW_026781785.1:12500-175000 GCF_030144855.1 Hypanus sabinus
CACTCCACGAGTTGGCATATCTCACCCCTGTACGCCCTCTCGTCACCACCTGAGATTCCACCAACAATGGTTGTATCGTCAGCAAATTTACAGATGGTACTTGAGCTGTGCCTGGCCACACAGTCGTGTGTATGTGGAGAGTAGAGCAGTGGGCTGAGCACACACCCCTGAGGGGTCTCAGTGAAGATGTTATTTCCAACCCCCACAGATTGTGGTCTCCCGGTAAGGAAGTTAGAAACATGGAAAACCGACAGCGCAATACAGGCCCTTCAGCCCACAATGCTGTGCCAAACATGCCCCTACCTTAAAAGTTACCTGGGCTTACCCATAGCCCTCTATTTTACTAAGCATGTACCTACCCAAAAGTCTCTTAAAAGACCCCATCGTATCCGGCTCCACCACCATCGCCGGCAGCCCATTCCACACACTCACCACTCTCTGCGTAAAAAAACTTACCCCCGACATCTCCTCTGTACCTACTCCCCAGCACCTTAAACCTGTGTCCTCTTGTGGCGACCCCCTGTCCATTAACATTTCGCATTGCTGGCCCCCAAATAAACCCCTTGTCTACATCCGCGGCTGACCTACCTTCAAAATTACTAGGCTAACGTATCTGCCTCCACCACCGTAGCCGGCGGCCCATTCCACACACTCACCCCTCTCTGAGTAAAAAACTTACCCCTGACATCTCCTCTGTACCTACTCCCCAGCACCTTAAACCTGTGTCCTCTTGTGGCAGCCATTCCAGCCCTGGGAAAAGCCTCTGACTGTCCACACGATCAATGCCTCTCATCATCTTGTACACCTCTATCAGGTCACCTCTCGTCCTCCGTCGCTCCGAGGAGAAAAGGCCGAGTTCACTCAACCTATTCTCATAAGGCGTGCTCCCCAATCCAGGCAACATCCTTGTAAATCTCCTCTGCACCCTTTCTATGGCTTCCACGTCCTTCCTGTAGTGAGGCGACCAGAACTGAGCACAGTACTCCGAGTGGGGTCTGAGCGGGGTCCGAGGTGGCTGTAAGCTGAGGGTCTGGTTGTGGAGGGAGGTAGAAGAGGTTCTGGTTTTGCAGCTTCCTGGTCAGTACTGTGGGGGTGACGGTGTTAAACGCTGACCCAAGGCCCAGCGAAGAGCCAGTGAGGTCACACCCGCAACAGAAGTATTGTGGCGACGGGCAAATCGCACTGGGTCCAGGTCCTTGCTGAGACAGGCGTTGATTCTGGCCGCGAACAATCTCTCAATGCATTCCACCACGGTAGACGTGAGCTCTACTGGGTGATGGTCAGAACCAGAGGACACAGTTTAAGAATAAGGTGGGGTAGGCCATTTAGAACGGAGTTGAGGAAAAACTTCTTCACCCAGAGAGTGGTGGATCTGTGGAATGCTCTGCCCCAGAAGGCAGTGGAGGCCAAGTCTCTGGATGCATTCAAGAGAGAGTTAGATAGAGCTCTTATAGATAGCGGGGGTCAAGGGATATGGGGAAAGGGCAGGAACGGGGCACTGATTGCGGATGATCAGCCATGATCGGAGTGAATGGCGGTGCTGGCTAGAAGGGCCGAATGGCCTGCTCCCGCACCTACTGTCATGTCTGTAGAGAGAGGGCTAACCTCGAGGTGCGCCAGTGAGGAGGAGATGTTATTTCCCATCCTACTGTCTATTGTCGATTGTCTATCGACGGTCGTTTCTTCTGAGACAACAGTATAATTGTCGCCCTTTTGGGAACTTCTGACCACGGCAGTGGGAGGTTAAACACGTCTTCAAATAAACCCCCCCCCCCCCAACGGGGACTCCGGCCTCGGGAGGGTTCGCCCTCCTGAAAGACAGCCGGGCGTCGGCCTCTGGGACAGAGGTCTCCGGGTTCCGCAGGGATCCTCGTGGCTTGTGGTTCCATACTCCCTAAGCGGGCACAGTCCGCCCGGCAGCGAAGCACCGCCGCGCTGCTGCGGCAGGTGACGTCTCGCAGACCCCGCTGGGGTCGCCGCGCATCCGACGTCGCCTCCCAACCTCGTTCGGAACGGTCTCTCCGCCCTTGAACTAGCCCTCCCTCCGCAAGTCATCCCTGGTCTGCTGGAACAGGCCTGGGTCGCCAGACTTGAGTGTGACTGTGTGTGTGTCTGAGTGTCTTTGTGACTGTATGAGAGTGTGCGTGTGTATGACTGTGTATGTGTGTGTGTGTGTGTGTCTGTGTGTGTGCGCGTGTGTGAGAGTGCATGTGTGTGTGGGTGTGTGTGAGTGTGCGTGTGTGTATAGGTGTCTGTGAGTGTGTGCGTGTGTGTGTGTGAACGTCTGTGTGACTCTGTGTGTGTGAGCATCTGTGTGATTGTTTGAGAGTGTGCGTGTGTGTATGGGTGTGCGTGTTTGTGTGAGCGTTTGTGTGTGTGTGTGTGAGCGTCTGTGTGACTGTGTGTGTATAGGTGTGAGTATGTGTGTGTGTGAGCGTCTGTGTGAGAGTGTGTGTGTATGGGTGTGAGTATGTGTGTGTGAGCATCTGTGTGACTCTGTGTGTGTGTGAGTGTGAGCATCTCTGTGACTCTGTGTGTGTGTGTGAGACTGTGTGAGAGTGCATGTGTGTGTGTGTGAGTGTGTGCATGTGTGTGTGACTGTGTGAGAGTGTGCATGTGTGTGTGTGCATCTGCGTGACTCTGTGTGTGTGTGTGCATCTGTGTGACTGTGTGAGAGTGTGCATGTGTATCAGTGTGTGTGTGTGAGCGTGTGTTTGAACGTCTGTGTGACTGTGTGTGTGTATGTGTGACTGTGTGAGAGTGTGCGTGTGCGTGTGTGCATCTGCGTGACTCTGTGTGTGTGTGTGTGTGTGAGCGTCTGTGTGACTGTGTGAGAGTGTGCATGTGTATCGGTGTGTGTGTGTGAGCATCTGTGTGACTGTGTGTGTGTATGATTGTGTGTGTGTGTGTGAGCATCTGTATGACTGTGTGTGTGTGTGTGTGTGAGAGCATCTGTGTGTGTGTGTGAGCGTCTGTGTGAGAGTGTGTGTATCTGTGTGTGTGTGTGTGTGTGTGTGTGTGTGTGTGTGTGTGTGTGTGAGACAGTGAGTGTGTGTGTGTGTGTGTGTGAGCATCTGTGTGATTGAGAGTGTGCGTGTGTGTATGGGTGTGTGTGTTTGTGTGTGTGTGTGTGTGAGCATCTGTGTGACTGTGTGTGTATAGGTGTGAGTATGTGTGTGTGAGCATCTGTGACTCTGTGTGTGTGTGAGTGTGAGCGTCTCTGTGACTCTGTGTGTGTGTGTGAGTGTGAGCATCTCTGTGACTCTGTGTGTGTGTGTGTGTGTGTGTGTGTGTGTGTGTGCGTGTGTGAGAGTGCATGTGTGTGTGTGTGAGTGTGTGCATGTGTGTGTGGGTGTGTGTGAGTGTGCGTGTGTGAATAGGTGTCTGTGAGTGTGTGTGTGTGTGTTTGAACGTCTGTGTGACTGTGTGTGTGTATGTGTGACTGTGTGAGAGTGTGCGTGTGTGTGTGCGTCTGCGTGACTGTGTGAGAGTGTGCATGTGTATCAGTGTGTGTGTGTGAGCATCTGTGTGACTGTGTGTGTGTATGATTGTGTGTGTGTGTGAGCATCTGTATGACTCTGTGTGTGTGTGTGTGTGTGTGTGTGTGTGTGTGTGTGTGTGTGTGAGCGTATGTGTGAGAGTGTGACTGTGAGAGTGTGTGTGTGTGTGTGAGCATCTGTGTGATTGTTTGAGAGTGTGCGTGTGTGAATGGGTGTGCGTGTTTGTGTGAGCATTTGTGTGTGTGTGTGTGAGCGTCTGTGTGACTGTGTGTGTATAGGTGTGAGTATGTGTGTGTGTGTGAGCGTCGATGTGAGAGTGTGTGTGTATGGGTGTGAGTATGTGTGTGTGAGCATCTGTGTGTGTGTGAGTGTGAGCATCTCTGTAACTGTGTGCGTATGTGTGTGTGTCTGTGAGTGTGTGTGTGTGTGACTGTGTGAGAGTGCATATGTGTGTGGGTGTGTGTGAGTGTGCGTGTGTGTATAGGTGTCTGTGAGTGTGTGCGTGTGTGTGTGTGAGCGTGTGTGTGTTTGAACGTCTGTGTGACTGTGTGTGTATGTGTGACTGTGTGAGAGTGTGCGTGTGTGTGTGTGCATCTGCGTGACTCTGTGTGTGTGTGTGTGAGCGTCTGTGTGACTGTGTGAGAGTGTGCATGTGTGAGAGTGTGCATGTGTATCGGTGTGTGTGTGTGAGCATCTGTGTGACTGTGTGTGTGTATGATTGTGTGTGTGTGTGTGTGTGTGTGTGTGTGAGCATCTGTATGACAGTGTGAGAGCGTGCATGAGTATGACTATGTGTGTGTGAGCGTCTGTGTGACTGTGTCTGTGAATGGGTGTGTGTGAGAGTGTGTGTGTGTATGAGCGATTGACTATGTGTGTGTGTGTATGGGTGTGTGTGCATATGAGCGTCTGTGTGACTGTGTGTGTGAATGTGTGAGTGTGGGTGTGTATAAGCGATTCACTGTGTGTGTGTGTGGTTTGTATGCGTCTGTGCGTGTATGCGTGTGTGTGTGTGAGAGTGTGTGTGTGCATCTGTATGACTGTGTGTGTGTGTGTGTGTGTGTAAGCATCTGTATGACAGTGTGAGAGCGTGCATGAGTATGACTATGTGCGTGTGAGCTTCTGTGCGTGTGTGTGTGTGAGAGTGTGTGTGAGCATCTGTATGACTGTGTGTGTGTGTGTGTGTGTGTGTGTGTGTGTGTGTGTGTGTGTGTGTGTGTAAGCATCTGTATGACAGTGTGAGAGCGTGCGTGAGTATGACTATGTGTGTGTGAGCGTCTGTGTGACTGTGTCTGTGTATGGGTGTGTGTGAGAGTGTGTGTGTGTGTGTGTATGGGTGTGTGTGGGTGTGTATAAGCGATTCACTGTGTGTGTGTGTGTGTGTATGGGTGTGTGTGCATATGAGCGTCTGTGTGACTGTGTGTGTGAATGTGTGAGTGTGGGTGTGTATAAGCGATTCACTGTGTGTGTGTGTGTGTGGGTGTGTGTGCGTGTGAGCGTCTGTGTGTGTATGCGTGTGTGTGTGTGTGAGAGTGTCTGTCACACACACACACACACCCAACGCTGGAGGAACTCGGCAGGTCAGGCAGCGTCTGTGGAGAGGAATAAACAGCCGGTGTTTCAGGCCGAGACCCTTCATCAGGAAAGGAGACAGCGACTGGAAACGCGAGTGGGGATGGGAAGGAGACGAGCTTAGAAGGCGATAGGTGCAGCCAGGTGGGCGGGGAAGAAGAAGGGCTGAAGAGGAAGGGATCTGATAGGAGGAGAGAGGACCATAGGAGAAAGGGCAGGAGGATAGGGGTGGGGAGGCCCACCAGGGGCAGAGGTAAGAGGCCAGAGGAGAGATTTGAGTCCTGACGAAGGGTCTCGGCCTGAAACGTCGACAGCGCTTCTCCCTGTAGATGCTGCCTGGCCTGCTGTGTCCCACCAGCATTTTGTGTGCGTTGTTTGAATTTCCAGCACCTGCAGATTTCCCCGTGTTTGGAGAGATTAGAAACTGCTTTGATAACCCCTCGCCCCACGATCCCTGGGTCAGAGTGGGTGCAGAGTTCTTGTGGGGGGTGGGGGGCGGTTCAGTAACACAGGCAGCTCCCGTAAGCGTACCGGTCACCACAAACCTTCACAGCACCAACGTCCCGCCGCGGCCTGCGAGGCGTTCTCTCCGCCACCCTGCCCCCCGTTTCCGCTCCAATGCCTCCCGCACTCCTCTCCCCTACCCTTCACTGTCGATCGCTCGCCAAACCCAGAGTGTGACGCGTTGGACAGATGTTCCACATTTATTAACCAGTCATGGTTAAATTGCCTTGTAAATCAACAGCTGTTTCAACATTACAGTTTCTTCAGGGAGCTGGGTCGTTTCTGGAGCAGCTCCTGTGAGTTTGTCACTTGCAATAAAACCTCGACAGAGCCAAGTACCTCGATTCCCCGGGATTCCTACGTGTGTGTGTGTGTGTGAGTGAATCTCCGTCCACACCGTCCCATCACACACTCCCGGGGTCAGACACAGAGTGAATCTCCGTCCACAACCTCCTATCACACACTCCCGGGGTCAGACAGAGAGTGAATCTCCCTCCACACCGTCCCATCACACACTCCCGGGGTCAGACACAGAGTGAATCTCCGTCCACAACCTCCTATCACACACTCCCGGGGTCAGACACAGAGTGAATCTCCGTCCACAACCTCCTATCACACACTCCCGGGGTCAGACAGAGAGTGAATCTCCCTCCACACCATCCCATCACACTCCCCCAGGGTCAGACACATAGTGAATCTCCCTCCACACCGTCCCATCACACACTCCCGGGGTCAGACACAGAGTGAATCTCCCTCCACACCGTCCCATCACACACTCCCGGGGTCAGACACAGAGTGAATCTCCCTCCACACCGTCCCATCACACACTCCCGGGGTCAGACACAGAGTGAATCTCCCTCCACACCGTCCCATCACACACTCCCGGGGTCAGACAGAGTGAATCTCCCTCCACACCGTCCCATCACACAGTCCTGGGATCAGACACAGAGTGAATCTCCCTCCACACCGTCCCATCACACAGTCCTGGGATCAGACACAGAGTGAATATCCCTCCACACCGTCCCATCACACACTCCCGGGGTCAGACAGAGAGTGAATCTCCCTCCACACCATCCCCTCACACTCCCCCAGGGTCAGACACATAGTGAATCTCCCTCCACACCGTCCCATCACACACTCCCGGGGTCAGACACAGAGTGAATCTCCCTCCACACCGTCCCATCACACACTCCCAGGATCAGACACAGAGTGAAGCTCCCTCCACACCGTCCTATCACACACTCCCGGGGTCAGACACACAGTGAATCTCCCTCCACACCGTCCCATCACACACTCCCGGGGTCAGACACAGAGTGAATCTCCCTCCACACCATCCCATCACACTCCCCCAGAATCAGACACAGAGTGAATCTCCCACCGCACCGTCCCATCACACACTCCCGGGATCAGACAGAGAGTGAATCTCCCTCCACACCATCCCATCACACTCCCCCAGAATCAGACACAGAGTGAATCTCCGTCCACACCGTCCCATCACACACTCCCGGGGTCAGACAGAGTGAATCTCCCTCCACACCGTCCCATCACACTCCCCCAGAATCAGACTCAGAGTGAATCTCCCTCCACACCGTCCCATCACACACTCCCGGGGTCAGACACAGAGTGAATCTCCGTCCACACCGTCCCATCACACACTCCCGGGCTCAGACACAGAGTGAATCTCCCTCCACACCATCCCATCACACACTCCCGGGGTCAGACACACAGTGAATCTCCGTCCACATCCTCCTATCACACACTCCCGGGGTCAGACAGAGAGTGAATCTCCCTCCACACCATCCCATCACACTCCCCCAGGGTCAGACACAGAGTGAATCTCCCTCCACACCGTCCCATCACACACTCCCGGGATCAGACAGAGAGTGAATCTCCCTCCACACCATCACATCACACTCCCCCAGAATCAGATACAGAGTGAATCTCCCTCCACACCGTCCGATCACACAGTCCCGGGGTCAGACACAGAGTGAATCTCCCTCCACACCGTCCCATCACACACTCCCGGGGTCAGACACAGAGTGAATCTCCCTCCACACCGTCCCATCACACACTCCCGGGGTCAGACACAGAGTAAATCTCCCTCCGCACCGTTCCATCACACACTCCCGGGGTCAGACAGAGTGAATCTCCCTCCACATCGTCCCATCACACACTCCCGGGGTCAGACACAGAGTGAAGATTGCTCCTCACCGTCCCATCACACACTCCCGGGGTCAGACACAGAGTGAATCTCCCTCCACACCGTCCCATCACACACTCCCGGGGTCAGACACAGAGTGAATCTCCCTCCACACCGTCCCATCACACACTCCCGGGGTCAGACACAGAGTAAATCTCCCTCCGCACCATTCCATCACACACTCCCGGGGTCAGACAGAGTGAATCTCCCTCCACATCGTCCGATCACACACTCCCGGGGTCAGACACAGAGTGAATCTCCCTCCACACCGTCCCATCACACACTCCCGGGGTCAGACACAGAGTAAATCTCCCTCCGCACCGTTCCATCACACACTCCCGGGGTCAGACAGAGTGAATCTCCCTCCACATCGTCCCATCACACACTCCCGGGGTCAGACACAGAGTGAAGATTGCTCCTCACCGGCCCATCACACAGACCCGGGGTCAGACACAGAGTGAATCTCCCTCCACACCGTCCCATCACACACTCCCGGGGACAGACACAGAGTGAATCTCCCCCCACACCGTCCCATCACACACTCCCGAGGTCAGACACAGAGTGAATCTCCCTCCGCACCGTCCCATCACACACTCCCGGGGTCAGACACAGAGTGAATCTCCCTCCACACTGTCCCATCACACACTCCCGGGGTCAGACACAGAGTGAATCTCCCTCCACACCGTCCCCTCACACACTCTCGGGGTCAGACACAGAGTGAATCTCCCTCCGCACCGTCCCATCACACACTCCAGGGGTCAGACACAGAGTGAATCTCCCTCCACACCGTCCCATAACACACTCCCGGGGTCAGACACAGAGTGAATCTCCCTCCGCACCGTCCCATCACACACTCCAGGGGTCAGACACAGAGTGAATCTCCCTCCACACCGTCCCATCACACACTCTCGGGGTCAGACACAGAGTGAATCTCCCTCCACACCGTCACATCACACACACCCGGGGTCAGACACAGAGTGAATCTCCCTCCTCACTGTCCCATCACACACTCCCGGGGTCAGACACAGAGTGAAACTCCCTCCCCACCATCCCATAACACACTCCCGGGGTCAGACACAGAGTGAATCTCCCTCCTCACTGTCCCATCACACACTCCCGGGGTCAGACACAGAGTGAATCTCCCTCCACACCATCCCATCACACACTCCCGGGGTCAGACACAGAGTGAATCTCCCTCCTCACTGTCCCATCACACAGACCCGGGCTCAGACACAGAGTGAATCTCCCTCCTCACTGTCCCATCACACACTCTCGGGGTCAGACACAGAGTGAATCTCCCTCCACACCGTCCCATCACACACTCTCGGGGTCAGACACAGAGTGAATCTCCCTCCACACCGTCCCATCACACACTCCCGGGGTCAGACACAGAGTGAATCTCCCTCCTCACTGTCCCATCACACAGACCCGGGCTCAGACACAGAGTGAATCTCCCTCCACACCGTCCCATCACACACTCTCGGGGTCAGACACAGAGTGAATCTCCCTCCACACCGTCCCATCACACACTCTCGGGGTCAGACACAGAGTGAATCTCCCTCCACACCGTCCCATCACACACTCCCGGGGTCAGACACAGAGTGAATCTCCCTCCACACCGTCCCATCACACACTCCCGGGGTCAGACACAGAGTAAATCTCCCTCCGCACCGTTCCATCACACACTCCCGGGGTCAGACAGAGTGAATCTCCCTCCACATCGTCCCATCACACACTCCCGGGGTCAGACACAGAGTGAAGATTGCTCCTCACCGTCCCATCACACACTCCCGGGGTCAGACACAGAGTGAATCTCCCTCCACACCGTCCCATCACACACTCCCGGGGTCAGACACAGAGTGCATCTCCCTCCACACCGTCCCATCACACACTCCCGGGGTCAGACACAGAGTAAATCTCCCTCCGCACCATTCCATCACACACTCCCGGGGTCAGACAGAGTGAATCTCCCTCCACATCGTCCGATCACACACTCCCGGGGTCAGACACAGAGTGAATCTCCCTCCACACCGTCCCATCACACACTCCCGGGGTCAGACACAGAGTAAATCTCCCTCCGCACCGTTCCATCACACACTCCCGGGGTCAGACAGAGTGAATCTCCCTCCACATCGTCCCATCACACACTCCCGGGGTCAGACACAGAGTGAAGATTGCTCCTCACCGGCCCATCACACAGACCCGGGGTCAGACACAGAGTGAATCTCCCTCCACACCGTCCCATCACACACTCCCGGGGACAGACACAGAGTGAATCTCCCCCCACACCGTCCCATCACACACTCCCGAGGTCAGACACAGAGTGAATCTCCCTCCGCACCGTCCCATCACACACTCCCGGGGTCAGACACAGAGTGAATCTCCCTCCACACCGTCCCATCACACACTCCCGGGGTCAGACACAGAGTAAATCTCCCTCCGCACCGTTCCATCACACACTCCCGGGGTCAGACAGAGTGAATCTCCCTCCACATCGTCCCATCACACACTCCCGGGGTCAGACACAGAGTGAAGATTGCTCCTCACCGGCCCATCACACAGACCCGGGGTCAGACACAGAGTGAATCTCCCTCCACACCGTCCCATCACACACTCCCGGGGACAGACACAGAGTGAATCTCCCCCCACACCGTCCCATCACACACTCCCGAGGTCAGACACAGAGTGAATCTCCCTCCGCACCGTCCCATCACACACTCCCGGGGTCAGACACAGAGTGAATCTCCCTCCACACCGTCCCCTCACACACTCTCGGGGTCAGACACAGAGTGAATCTCCCTCCGCACCGTCCCATCACACACTCCAGGGGTCAGACACAGAGTGAATCTCCCTCCACACCGTCCCATAACACACTCCCGGGGTCAGACACAGAGTGAATCTCCCTCCGCACCGTCCCATCACACACTCCAGGGGTCAGACACAGAGTGAATCTCCCTCCACACCGTCCCATCACACACTCTCGGGGTCAGACACAGAGTGAATCTCCCTCCACACCGTCACATCACACACACCCGGGGTCAGACACAGAGTGAATCTCCCTCCTCACTGTCCCATCACACACTCCCGGGGTCAGACACAGAGTGAAACTCCCTCCCCACCATCCCATAACACACTCCCGGGGTCAGACACAGAGTGAATCTCCCTCCTCACTGTCCCATCACACACTCCCGGGGTCAGACACAGAGTGAATCTCCCTCCACACCATCCCATCACACACTCCCGGGGTCAGACACAGAGTGAATCTCCCTCCTCACTGTCCCATCACACAGACCCGGGCTCAGACACAGAGTGAATCTCCCTCCTCACTGTCCCATCACACACTCTCGGGGTCAGACACAGAGTGAATCTCCCTCCACACCGTCCCATCACACACTCTCGGGGTCAGACACAGAGTGAATCTCCCTCCACACCGTCCCATCACACACTCTCGGGGTCAGACACAGAGTGAATCTCCCTCCACACCGTCCCATCACACACTCTCGGGGTCAGACACAGAGTGAATCTCCCTCCACACCATCCCATCACACACTCCCGGGGTCAGACACAGAGTGAATCTCCCTCCTCACTGTCCCATCACACAGACCCGGGCTCAGACACAGAGTGAATCTCCCTCCACACCGTCCCATCACACACTCTCGGGGTCAGACACAGAGTGAATCTCCCTCCACACTGTCCCATCACACACTCCCGGGGTCAGACACAGAGTGAATATCCCTCCACACCGTCCCATCACACACACCCGGGGTCAGACACAGAGTGAATCTCCCTCCACACCGTCCCATCACAAACTCCCGGGGTCAGACACAGAGTGAATCTCCCTCCACACCGTCCCATCACACACTCCCAGGATCAGACACAGAGTGAAGCTCCCTCCACACCGTCCCATCACACACTCCCGGGGTCAGACACAGAGTAAATCTCCCTCCACACCGTGCTGAGGACAAACTGTCCCGTCCAGCGGAACTCCCTCCAGGAGGCTGCCTCTCCAGCATTGGCCCAATCCGGGTATATTGTGTCTGTGTGATATTCCAGTCCGGGATTTGCCCGTGATGCGAGTACACATTCCGGGTATATTGGGTCTGTGTGATATTCCATTGCGTGTTTTGCCAGTGTCGCGAGTCCACATTCCGGGTATATTGTATCTGTGTGATATTCCAGTCCGGGATTTGCCCGTGATGCGAGTCCACACTCCGGGTATATTGTGTCTGTCTGATATTCCAGTCCGGGTTTTGCCAGTGACGCGAGTCCACCTTCCGGGTTTATTGCGTCTCTGTGATATTCCAGTCCGGGATTTGCCCGTGTCGCGAGTCCACACTCCGGGTATATTCTGTCTGTGTGATATTCCAGTCCGGGTTTTGCCAGTGACGCGAGTCCACATTCCGGGTATATTGTGTCTGTGTGATATTCCAGTCCGGGTTTTGCCCGTGATGCGAGACAACAGTCCGGGTATATTGTATCTTTGTGATATTCCAGTCCGGGTTTTGCCCATGCCGCGAGACAACAGTCCGGGTATATTGTGTCTGTGTGATATTCCAGTCCGGGATTTGCCCGTGATGCGAGACAACAGTCCAGGTATATTGTGTCTGTGTGATTTTCCAGTCCGGGTTTTGAGCGTGATGCGAGACAACAGTCCAGGTATATTGTGTCTGTGTGATTTTCCAGTCCGGGTTTTGAGCGTGATGCGAGACAACAGTCCGGGTATATTGTGTCTGTGTGATATTCCAGTCCGGGTTTTGCCAGTGACGCGAGACAACAGTCCAGGTATATTGTGTCTGTGTGATTTTCCAGTCCGGGTTTTGAGCGTGATGCGAGACAACAGTCCGGGTATATTGTGTCTGTGTGATATTCCAGTCCAGGTTTTGCCCGTGATGCGAGACAACAGTCCGGGTATATTGTGTCTGTGTGATTTTCCAGTCCGGGTTTTGCCCGTGATGCGAGACAACAGTCCGGGTATATTGTGTCTGTGTGATTTTCCAGTCCGGGTTTTGCCCGTGATGCGAGACAACAGTCCGGGTATATTGTGTCTGTGTGATTTTCCAGTCCGGGTTTTGCCCGTGATGCGAGACAACAGTCCGGGTATATTGTGTCTGTGTGATTTTCCAGTCCGGGTTTTGCCCGTGATGCGAGACAACAGTCCGGGTATATTGTGTCTGTGTGATTTTCCAGTCTGGGTTTTGCCAGTGACGCGAGTCCACAGTCCGGGTATATTGTGTCTGTGTGATATTCCAGTCCGCGTTTTGCCCGTGATGCGAATCCATATTTCATGTATATTCTGTCTGTGTGATATTCCAGTCCGGGTTTTGCTCGTGATGCAATTCCACATTCCGGGTATATTGTGTTTGTGTGATCTTCCAGTCCGGGTTTTGCCCGTGATGCGAGTCCACATTCCGTGTATATAGTGTCTGTGTGATATTCCAGTCCGGGTTTTGCCAGTGATGCGAGTCCACAGTCCGGGTATATTGTGTCTGTGTGATATTCCAATTCGGGTTTTGCCCGTGATGCGAGTCCTCAGTCCTGGTAAATTGTGTCTGTGTGATATTCCAGTCCAGGTTTTGCCAGAGACGCGAGTACACATTCCGGGTATATTGTGTCTGTGTGTTATTCCATTGCGTGTTTTTCAGTGTCGCGAGTCCACATTCCGGGTATATTGTGTCTGTGTGAAATTCCAGTCCGGGTTTTGCCAGTGATGCGAGTCCGCTTTCAGGGTATATTGTGTCTGTGTGATATTCCAGTCCGGTGTTGCCAGTGACTCGAGTCCACAGTCCGGGTATATTGTGTCTGTGTGATATTCCAGTCCAGGTTTTGCCAGAGACGCGAGTACACATTCCGGGTATATTGTGTCTGTGTGTTATTCCATTGCGTGTTTTTCAGTGTCGCGAGTCCACATTCCGGGTATATTGTGTCTGTGTGAAATTCCAGTCCGGGTTTTGCCAGTGATGCGAGTCCGCTTTCAGGGTATATTGTGTCTGTGTGATATTCCAGTCCGGTGTTGCCAGTGACTCGAGTCCACAGTCTGGTTATACTGTGTCTGTGTGAAATTCCTATCCCGGTTTTGCCAGTGACGCGAGTCCACATTCCGGGTATATTGTGTCTGTGTGATATTCCAGTCCGGGTTTTGCGCGTGACGCGAATCCACATTTCATGTATATTGTGTCTGTGTGATGTTCCTGAACGGGTTTTGCCCGTGATGCGAGTCCACATTCCGGGTATATTGTGTCTGTGTGATATTCCAGTCTGGGTTTTGCCAGTGACGGGAGTCCACATTCCAGGTATATTGCGTCTGTGTGATATTCCAGTCCGGGATTTGCCCGTGATGCGAGTCCACAGTCCGGGTATATTGTGTCTGTGTGATATTCCAGTCCGGGATTTGCCCGTGATGCGAGTCCACAGTCCGGGTATATTGTGTCTGTGTGATATTCTAGTCCGGATTTTGCCCGTGGTGCGAGTCCACAGTCCGGGTATATTGTATCTGTGTAATATTCCAGTCCGGGTTTTGACCGTGATGCGAGTACACATTCCGGGTATATTGTGTCTGTGTGATTTTCCAGTCCGGGTTTTGACCGCGATGCGAGTACACATTCCGGGTATATTGCGTCTGTGTGATATTCCAGTCCGGGATTTACCCTTGATGCGAGTCAACAGTCTGGGTATATTGTGTCTGTGTGATATTCCAGTCCGGGTTTTGCCAGTGACGGGAGTCCACATTCCAGGTATATTGCGTCTGTGTGATATTCCAGTCCGGGATTTGCCCGTGATGCGAGTCCACAGTCCGGGTACATTGTGTCTGTGTGATATTCCAGTCCGGATTTTGCCCGTGATGCGAGTCCACATTCCAGGTATATTGCGTCTGTGTGATATTCCAGTCCGGGATTTGCCCGTGATGCGAGTACACATTCCGGGTATATTGTGTCTGTGTGATTTTCCAGTCCGGGTTTTGACCGTGACGCGAGTCCACATTCCAGGTATATTGTGTCTGTGTGATATTCCAGTCCGGGTTTTGCCAGCGACGCGAGTCCACAGTCCGGGTATATTGTGTCTGTGTGATATTCCAGTCCGGGTATATTGTGTCTGTGTGATATTCCAGTCCGGGTTCTGCCAGCGACGCGAGTCCACAGTCCGTGTATATTGTGTCTGTGTGATATTCCAGTCCGGGTATATTGTGTCTGTCTGATATTCAAGTCCGGGTTTTGCCAGTGATGCGAGTCCACATTCCGGGTATATTGTGTCTGTGTCAGATTCCATTCCGGGTTTTGCCAGTGACGCGAGTCCGCTTTCAGGGTATATTGTCTCTGTGTGATATTCCAGTCCGGGTTTTGCCAGTGACGCGAGTCCAGCATCCGGGTTTATTGCGTCTCTGTGATATTCCAGTCTGGGTTTTGCCAGTGATTCGAGTCCACATTCCGGGTGTGTTATGTCTGTGTGATATACCAGTCCGGGTTTTCCCCGTGATGCGAATCCTCAGTCCTGGTATATTGTGTCTCTGTGATATTCCAGTCCGGGTTTTGCCAGTGATGTGAGTCCTCATTCCGGGTGTGTTATGTCTGTGTGATATTGCATTCCGGGTTTTCCCCGTGATGCGAGTCCTCAGTCCTGGTATATTGTGTCTGTGTGATATTCCAGTCCGGGTTTTGCCAGTGACGCGAGTCCACCTTCCGGGTTTATTGCGTCTCCGTGATATTCCAGTCCGGGTTTTGCCAGTGATGCGAGTCCACATTCCGGGTGTGTTATGTCTGTGTGATATTCCAGTCCGGGTTTTCCCCGTGATGCGAGTCCTCAGTCCTGGTATATTGTGTCTGTGTGATATTCCAGTCCGGGTATTGCCCGTGACGCGAGACAACAGTCCGGGTATATTGTGTCTGTGTGATTTTCCAGTCCGGGTTTTGCCCGTGACGCGAGACAACAGTCCGGGTATATTGTGTCTGTGTGATATTCCAGTCCGGGTATTGCCCGTGATGCGAGACAACAGTCCGGGTATATTGTGTCTGTGTGATATTCCAGTCCGCGTTTTGCCCGTGATGCGAATCCATATTTCATGTATATTGTGTCTGTGTGATATTCCAGTCCGGGTTTTGCCAGTAACGCGAGTCCACATTCCGGGTATATTGTGTCTGTGTGATATTCCAGTCCTGGTTTTGCCCGTGACGCGAATCTACATTCCGGGTATATTGTATCTGTGTGATATTCCAGTCTGGGTTTTGCCAGTGACGCGAGTCCACAGTCCGGGTATATTGTGTCTGTGTGATATTCCTGTCCGGGTTTTGCCCGTGATGTGAGTCCACATCTGGTTATATTGAGTCTGTGTGATATTCCAGACCGGGTATATACAGTGTCGCGAGTCCACATTCCGGGTATATTGTGTCTGTGTGATATTCCCGTCCGGGTTTTGCCAGTGACGCGAGTCCACATTCCGGGTATATTGTGTCTGTGTGATATTCCAGTCCGCGTTTTGCCCGTGATGCGAATCCATATTTCATGTATATTCTGTCTGTGTGATATTCCAGTCCGGGTTTTGCCAGTAACGCGAGTCCACATTCCGGGTATATTGTGTCTGTGTGATATTCCAGTCCGGGATTTGCCCGTGATGCGAGTCCACAGTCCGGGTATATTGTGTCTGTGTGATATTCTAGTCCGGATTTTGCCCGTGGTGCGAGTCCACAGTCCGGGTATATTGTATCTGTGTAATATTCCAGTCCGGGTTTTGACCGTGATGCGAGTACACATTCCGGGTATATTGTGTCTGTGTGATTTTCCAGTCCGGGTTTTGACCGCGATGCGAGTACACATTCCGGGTATATTGCGTCTGTGTGATATTCCAGTCCGGGATTTGCCCGTGATGCGAGTCCACAGGCCGGGTATATTGTGTCTGTGTGATATTCCAGTCCGGGTTTTGCCAGTGACGGGAGTCCACATTCCAGGTATATTGCGTCTGTGTGATATTCCAGTCCGGGATTTACCCTTGATGCGAGTCAACAGTCTGGGTATATTGTGTCTGTGTGATATTCCAGTCCGGGTTTTGCCAGTGACGGGAGTCCACATTCCAGGTATATTGCGTCTGTGTGATATTCCAGTCCGGGATTTGCCCGTGATGCGAGTACACATTCCGGGTATATTGTGTCTGTGTGATTTTCCAGTCCGGGTTTTGACCGTGACGCGAGTCCACATTCCAGGTATATTGTGTCTGTGTGATATTCCAGTCCGGGTTTTGCCAGCGACGCGAGTCCACAGTCCGGGTATATTGTGTCTGTGTGATATTCCAGTCCGGGTATATTGTGTCTGTGTGATATTCCAGTCCGGGTTCTGCCAGCGACGCGAGTCCACAGTCCGTGTATATTGTGTCTGTGTGATATTCCAGTCCGGGTATATTGTGTCTGTCTGATATTCAAGTCCGGGTTTTGCCAGTGATGCGAGTCCACATTCCGGGTATATTGTGTCTGTGTCAGATTCCATTCCGGGTTTTGCCAGTGACGCGAGTCCGCTTTCAGGGTATATTGTCTCTGTGTGATATTCCAGTCCGGGTTTTGCCAGTGACGCGAGTCCAGCATCCGGGTTTATTGCGTCTCTGTGATATTCCAGTCTGGGTTTTGCCAGTGATTCGAGTCCACATTCCGGGTGTGTTATGTCTGTGTGATATACCAGTCCGGGTTTTCCCCGTGATGCGAATCCTCAGTCCTGGTATATTGTGTCTCTGTGATATTCCAGTCCGGGTTTTGCCAGTGATGTGAGTCCTCATTCCGGGTGTGTTATGTCTGTGTGATATTGCATTCCGGGTTTTCCCCGTGATGCGAGTCCTCAGTCCTGGTATATTGTGTCTGTGTGATATTCCAGTCCGGGTTTTGCCAGTGACGCGAGTCCACCTTCCGGGTTTATTGCGTCTCCGTGATATTCCAGTCCGGGTTTTGCCAGTGATGCGAGTCCACATTCCGGGTGTGTTATGTCTGTGTGATATTCCAGTCCGGGTTTTCCCCGTGATGCGAGTCCTCAGTCCTGGTATATTGTGTCTGTGTGATATTCCAGTCCGGGTATTGCCCGTGACGCGAGACAACAGTCCGGGTATATTGTGTCTGTGTGATTTTCCAGTCCGGGTTTTGCCCGTGACGCGAGACAACAGTCCGGGTATATTGTGTCTGTGTGATATTCCAGTCCGGGTATTGCCCGTGATGCGAGACAACAGTCCGGGTATATTGTGTCTGTGTGATATTCCAGTCCGCGTTTTGCCCGTGATGCGAATCCATATTTCATGTATATTGTGTCTGTGTGATATTCCAGTCCGGGTTTTGCCAGTAACGCGAGTCCACAGTCCGGGTATATTGTGTCTGTGTGATATTCCTGTCCGGGTTTTGCCCGTGATGTGAGTCCACATCTGGTTATATTGAGTCTGTGTGATATTCCAGACCGGGTATATACAGTGTCGCGAGTCCACATTCCGGGTATATTGTGTCTGTGTGATATTCCCGTCCGGGTTTTGCCAGTGACGCGAGTCCACATTCCGGGTATATTGTGTCTGTGTGATATTCCAGTCCGCGTTTTGCCCGTGATGCGAATCCATATTTCATGTATATTCTGTCTGTGTGATATTCCAGTCCGGGTTTTGCCAGTAACGCGAGTCCACATTCCGGGTATATTGTGTCTGTGTGATATTCCAGTCCGGGTTTTGCCAGTAACGCGAATCCACATTCCGAGTATATTGTGTCCGTGTGATATTCCAGTCCGGGTTTTGACCGTGATGCGAGTACACATTCCGGGTATATTGCGTCTGTGTGATATTCCAGTCCGGGATTTGCCCGTGATGCGAGTCCACAGTCCGGGTATATTGTGTCTGTGTGATATTCCAGTCCGGGTTTTGCCAGTGACGGGAGTCCACATTCCAGGTATATTGCGTCTGTGTGATATTCCAGTCCGGGATTTGCCCTTGATGCGAGTCCACAGTCCGGGTATATTGTGTCTGTGTGATATTCCAGTCCGGGTTTTGCCAGTGACGGGAGTCCACATTCCAGGTATATTGCGTCTGTGTGATATTCCAGTCCGGGATTTGCCCGTGATGCGAGTCCACAGTCCGGGTACATTGTGTCTGTGTGATATTCCAGTCCGGATTTTGCCCGTGATGCGAGTCCACATTCCAGGTATATTGCGTCTGTGTGATATTCCAGTCCGGGTTTTGCCCGTGATGCGAGACAACAGTCCGGGTATATTGTGTCTGTGTGATTTTCCAGTCCGGGTTTTGCCCGTGACGCGAGACAACAGTCCGGGTATATTGTGTCTGTGTGATATTCCAGTCCGGGTATTGCCCGTGATGCGAGACAACAGTCCGGGTATATTGTGTCTGTGTGATTTTCCAGTCCGGGTATTGCCCGTGACGCGAGACAACAGTCCGGGTATATTGTGTCTGTGTGATATTCCAGTCCGGGTATTGCCCGTGATGCGAGACAACAGTCCGGGTATATTGTGTCTGTGTGATTTTCCAGTCCGGGTATTGCCCGTGACGGGAGACAACAGTCCGGGTATATTGTGTCTGTGTGATATTCCAGTCCGGGTATTGCCCGTGACGCGAGACAACAGTCCGGGTATATTGTGTCTGTGTGATGTTCCAGTCCGGGTTTTGCACGTGACGCGAGACAACAGTCCGGGTATATTGTGTCTGTGTGATATTCCAGTCCGGGTATTGCCCGTGATGCGAGACAACAGTCCGGGTATATTGTGTCTGTGTGATATTCCAGTCCGGGTATTGCCCGTGACGCGAGACAACAGTCCGGGTATATTGTGTCTTTGTGATATTCCAGTCCGGGTATTGCCCGTGATGCGAGACAACAGTCCGGGTATATTGTGTCTGTGTGATTTTCCAGTCCGGGTATTGCCCGTGACGCGAGACAACAGTCCGGGTATATTGTGTCTGTGTGATTTTCCAGTCCGGGTATTGCCCGTGACGCGAGACAACAGTCCGGGTATATTGTGTCTGTGTGATTTTCCAGTCCGGGTATTGCCCGTGACGCGAGACAACAGTCCGGGTATATTGTGTCTGTGTGATTTTCCAGTCCGGGTATTGCCCGTGACGCGAGACAACAGTCCGGGTATATTGTGTCTGTGTGATTTTCCAGTCCGGGTATTGCCCGTGACGCGAGACAACAGTCCGGGTATATTGTGTCTGTGTGATTTTCCAGTCCGGGTTTTGACCGTGACGCGAGTCCACAGTCCGGGTATATTTTATCTGTGTGACATTCCAGTCCGAGTTTTGCCAGTGACGCGAGACAACAGTCCGGGTATATTGTGTCTGTGTGATTTTCCAGTCCTGGTTTTGCCCGTGACGCGAATCTACATTCCGGGTATATTGTGTCTGTGTGATATTCCTAACCGGGTTTTGCCCGTGATGTGAGTCCACATCTGGTTATATTGAGTCTGTGTGATATTCCAGACCGGGTATATACAGTGTCGCGAGTCCACATTCCGGGTATATTGTGTCTGTGTGATATTCCCGTTCGGGTTTTGCCAGTAACGCGAGTCCACATTCCGGGTATATTGTGTCTGTGTGATATTCCAGTCCGCGTTTTGCCCGTGATGCGAATCCATATTTCATGTATATTCTGTCTGTGTGATATTCCAGTCCGGGTTTTGCCAGTAACGCGAGTCCACATTCCAGGTATATTGTGTCTGTGTGATATTCCAGTCCTGGTTTTGCCCGTGACGCGAATCTACATTCAGGGTATATTGTATCTGTGTGAGATTCCAGTCTGGGTTTTGCCAGTGACGCGAGTCCACAGTCCGGGTATATTGTGTCTGTGTGATATTCCTGTCCGGGTTTTGCACGTGATGTGAGTCCACATCTGGTTATATTGAGTCTGTGTGATATTCCAGACCGGGTATATACAGTGTCGCGAGTCCACATTCCGGGTATATTGTGTCTGTGTGATATTCCAGTCCGCGTTTTGCCCGTGATGCGAATCCATATTTCATGTATATTCTGTCTGTGTGATATTCCAGTCCGGGTTTTGCCAGTAACGCGAGTCCACATTCCGGGTATATTGTGTCTGTGTGATATTCCAGTCCGGGTTTTGCCAGTAACGCGAATCCACATTCCGAGTATATTGTGTCCGTGTGATATTCCTGTCCGGGTTTTGCTCGTGATGCAATTCCACATTCCGGGTATATTGTGTTTGTGTGATCTTCCAGTCCGGGTTTTGCCCGTGATGCGAGTCCACATTCCGTGTATATAGTGTCTGTGTGATATTCCAGTCCGGGTTTTGCCAGTGACGAGAGTCCACATTCCGGGTATATTGTGTCTGTGTGAAATTCCAGTCCGGGTTTTGCCAGTGACGCGAGACAACAGTCCGGGTATATTGTGTCTGTGTGATGTTCCAGAACGGGTTTTGCCCGTGACGCGAGTCAACAGTCTGGTTATATTGAGACTGTGTGATATTCCAGTCCGGGTATTGCCAGTGATGCGAGTCCGCTTTCAGGGTATATTGTGTCTGTGTGATATTCCAGTCCGGTGTTGCCAGTGACTCGAGTCCACAGTCCGGGTATATTGTGTCTGTGTGAGATTCCAGTCCGGGTATTGCCAGTGATGCGAGTCCGCTTTCAGGGTATATTGTGTCTGTGTGATATTCCAGTCCGGTGTTGCCAGTGACTCGAGTCCACAGTCTGGTTATATTGTGCCTGTGTGAAATTCCTGTCCCGCTTTTGCCAGTGACGCGAGTCCACATTCCGGGTATATTGTGTCTGTGTGATATTCCAGTCCGGGTTTTGCGCGTGACGCGAATCCACATTTCATGTATATTGTGTCTGTGTGATGTTCCTGAACGGGTTTTGCCCGTGATGCGAGTCCACATTCCGGGTATATTGTATCTGTGTAATATTCCAGTCCGGGTTTTGACCGTGATGCGAGTACACATTCCGGGTATATTGTATCTGTGTAATATTCCAGTCCGGGTTTTGACCGTGATGCGAGTCCACATTCCGGGTATATTGTGTCTGTGTGATTTTCCAGTCCGGGTTTTGACCGTGATGCGAGTACACATTCCGGGTATATTGCGTCTGTGTGATATTCCAGTCCGGGATTTGCCCGTGATGCGAGTCCACAGTCCGGGTATATTGTGTCTGTGTGATATTCCAGTCCGGGTTTTGCCAGTGACGGGAGTCCACATTCCAGGTATATTGCGTCTGTGTGATATTCCAGTCCGGGATTTGCCCTTGATGCGAGTCCACAGTCCGGGTATATTGTGTCTGTGTGATATTCCAGTCCGGGTTTTGCCAGTGACGGGAGTCCACATTCCAGGTATATTGCGTCTGTGTGATATTCCAGTCCGGGATTTGCCCGTGATGCGAGTCCACAGTCCGGGTACATTGTGTCTGTGTGATATTCCAGTCCGGATTTTGCCCGTGATGCGAGTCCACATTCCAGGTATATTGCGTCTGTGTGATATTCCAGTCCGGGATTTGCCCGTGATGCGAGTACACATTCCGGGCATATTGTGTCTGTGTGATTTTCCAGTCCGGGTTTTGACCGTGACGCGAGTCCACATTCCAGGTATATTGCGTCTGTGTGATATTCCAGTCCGGGTTCTGCCAGCGACGCGAGTCCACAGTCCGGGTATATTGTGTCTGTGTGATATTCCAGTCCGGGTATATTGTGTCTGTCTGATATTCAAGTCCGGGTTTTGCCAGTGATGCGAGTCCACATTCCGGGTATATTGTGTCTGTGTCAGATTCCATTCCGGGTTTTGCCAGTGATGCGAGTCCGCTTTCAGGGTATATTGTCTCTGTGTGATATTCCAGTCCGGGTTTTGCCAGTGACGCGAGTCCACATTCCGGGTATATTGTCTCTGTGTGATATGGCAGTCCGGGTTTTGCCAGTGACGCGAGTCCGCTTTCAGGGTATATTGTCTCTGTGTGATATTCCAGTCCGGGTTTTGCCAGTGACGCGAGTCCACCATCCGGGTTTATTGCGTCTCTGTGATATTCCAGTCTGGGTTTTGCCAGTGATTCGAGTCCACATTCCGGGTGTGTTATGTCTGTGTGATATACCAGTCCGGGGTTTCCCCGTGATGCGAATCCTCAGTCCTGGTATATTGTGTCTCTGTGATATTCCAGTCCGGGTTTTGCCAGTGATGTGACTCCTCATTCCGGGTGTGTTATGTCTGTGTGATATTCCATTCCGGGTTTTCCCCGTGATGCGAGTCCTCAGTCCTGGTATATTGTGTCTGTGTGATATTCCAGTCCGGGTTTTGCCAGTGACGCGAGTCCACCTTCCGGGTTTATTGCGTCTCCGTGATATTCCAGTCCGGGTTTTGCCAGTGATGCGAGTCCACATTCCGGGTGTGTTATGTCTGTGTGATATTCCAGTCCCAGTTTTCCCCGTGATGCGAGTCCTCAGTCCTGGTATATTGTGTCTGTGTGATTTTCCAGTCCGGGTTTTGACCGTGATGCGTGTACACATTCCGGGTATATTGTCTCTGTGTGATATTCCAGTCCGGGTTTTGCCAGTGATGCGAGTACACATTCCGGGTATATTGCGTCTGTGTGATATTCCAGTCCGGGTTCTGCCAGCGACCCGAGTACACAGTCCGGGTATATTGTGTCTGTCTGATATTCAAGTCCGGGTTTTGCCAGTGATGCGAGTCCACATTCCGGGTATATTGTGTCTGTGTCAGATTCCATTCCGGGTTTTGCCAGTGATGCGAGTCCGCTTTCAGGGTATATTGTCTCTGTGTGATATTCCAGTCCGGGTTTTGCCAGTGACGCGAGTCCACATTCCGGGTGTGTTATGTCTGTGTGATATACCAGTCCGGGGTTTCCCCGTGATGCGAATCCTCAGTCCTGGTATATTGTGTCTCTGTGATATTCCAGTCCGGGTTTTGCCAGTGATGTGACTCCTCATTCCGGGTGTGTTATGTCTGTGTGATATTCCATTCCGGGTTTTCCCCGTGATGCGAGTCCTCAGTCCTGGTATATTGTGTCTGTGTGATATTCCAGTCCGGGTTTTGCCAGTGACGCGAGTCCACCTTCCGGGTTTATTGCGTCTCCGTGATATTCCAGTCCGGGTTTTGCCAGTGATGCGAGTCCACATTCCGGGTGTGTTATGTCTGTGTGATATTCCAGTCCCAGTTTTCCCCGTGATGCGAGTCCTCAGTCCTGGTATATTGTGTCTGTGTGATTTTCCAGTCCGGGTTTTGACCGTGATGCGTGTACACATTCCGGGTATATTGTCTCTGTGTGATATTCCAGTCCGGGTTTTGCCAGTGATGCGAGTACACATTCCGGGTATATTGCGTCTGTGTGATATTCCAGTCCGGGTTCTGCCAGCGACCCGAGTACACAGTCCGGGTATATTGTGTCTGTCTGATATTCAAGTCCGGGTTTTGCCAGTGATGCGAGTCCACATTCCGGGTATATTGTGTCTGTGTCAGATTCCATTCCGGGTTTTGCCAGTGATGCGAGTCCGCTTTCAGGGTATATTGTCTCTGTGTGATATTCCAGTCCGGGTTTTGCCAGTGACGCGAGTCCACATTCCGGGTATATTGTCTCTGTGTGATATGGCAGTCCGGGTTTTGCCAGTGACGCGAGTCCGCTTTCAGGGTATATTGTCTCTGTGTGATATTCCAGTCCGGGTTTTGCCAGTGACGCGAGTCCACCATCCGGGTTTATTGCGTCTCTGTGATATTCCAGTCTGGGTTTTGCCAGTGATTCGAGTCCACATTCCGGGTGTGTTATGTCTGTGTGATATACCAGTCCGGGTTTTCCCCGTGATGCGAATCCTCAGTCCTGGTATATTGTGTCTCTGTGATATTCCAGTCCGGGTTTTGCCAGTGATGTGACTCCTCATTCCGGGTGTGTTATGTCTGTGTGATATTCCATTCCGGGTTTTCCCCGTGATGCGAGTCCTCAGTCCTGGTATATTGTGTCTGTGTGATATTCCAGTCCGGGTTTTGCCAGTGACGCGAGTCCACCTTCCGGGTTTATTGCGTCTCCGTGATATTCCAGTCCGGGTTTTGCCAGTGATGCGAGTCCACATTCCGGGTGTGTTATGTCTGTGTGATATTCCAGTCCCAGTTTTCCCCGTGATGCGAGTCCTCAGTCCTGGTATATTGTGTCTGTGTGATATTCCAGTCCGGGTATTGCCCGTGACGCGAGACAGCAGTCCGGGTATATTGTGTCTGTGTGATTTTCCAGTCCGGGTATTGCCAGTGACGCGAGTCCACATTCCGGGTATATTGTCTCTGTGTGATATGGCAGTCCTGGTTTTGCCAGTGACGCGAGTCCGCTTTCAGGGTATATTGTCTCTGTGTGATATTCCAGTCCGGGTTTTGCCAGTGACGCGAGTCCACCATCCGGGTTTATTGCGTCTCTGTGATATTCCAGTCTGGGTTTTGCCAGTGATTCGAGTCCACATTCCGGGTGTGTTATGTCTGTGTGATATACCAGTCCGGGTTTTCCCCGTGATGCGAATCCTCAGTCCTGGTATATTGTGTCTCTGTGATATTCCAGTCCGGGTTTTGCCAGTGATGTGACTCCTCATTCCGGGTGTGTTATGTCTGTGTGATATTCCATTCCGGGTTTTCCCCGTGATGCGAGTCCTCAGTCCTGGTATATTGTGTCTGTGTGATATTCCAGTCCGGGTTTTGCCAGTGACGCGAGTCCACCTTCCGGGTTTATTGCGTCTCCGTGATATTCCAGTCCGGGTTTTGCCAGTGATGCGAGTCCACATTCCGGGTGTGTTATGTCTGTGTGATATTCCAGTCCCAGTTTTCCCCGTGATGCGAGTCCTCAGTCCTGGTATATTGTGTCTGTGTGATATTCCAGTCCGGGTATTGCCCGTGACGCGAGACAACAGTCCGGGTATATTGTGTCTGTGTGATATTCCAGTCCGGGTATTGCCCGTGATGCGAGACAACAGTCCGGGTATATTGTGTCTGTGTGATTTTCCAGTCCGGGTATTGCCCGTGACGCGAGACAACAGTCCGGGTATATTGTGTCTGTGTGATTTTCCAGTCCGGGTATTGCCCGTGATGTGAGTCCACATCTGGTTATATTGAGTCTGTGTGATATTCCAGACCGGGTATATACAGTGTCGCGAGTCCACATTCCGGGTATATTGTGTCTGTGTGATATTCCAGTCCGGGTTTTGCCAGTAACGCGAATCCACATTCCGGGTATATTGTGTCAGTGTGATTTTCCAGTTTGGGTTTTGCCAGTGACCAGAGTCAACAGTCTGGTTATATTGTGTCTGTGTGATATTCCAGTCCGGGTTTTGCCCATGACGCGAATCCACATTCCGGGTCGATTCTGTCTGTGTGATATTCCCGTCCGGGTTTTGCCAGTGACGCGAGTCCACATTTTGGGTCGATTCTGTCTATGTGATATTCCCGTCCGGGTTTTGCCAGTGACGCGAGTCCACATTCCGTGTATATTGTGTCTGTATAATATTCCAATTCGGGTTTTGCCCGTGATGCGATTCCACATGCCACGTATATTGAGACTGTGTGATATTACAGTCCGGGTTTTGCCCGTGACGTGAGTCCACACTCCGGGTATATTGTGTCTGTGTGAGATTCCAGTCCGGGTTTTGCCCGTGATGCGAGCCCGCTTTCAGGGTATATTGTGTCTGTGTGATATTGCAGTCCGGGTTTTGCCAGTGACGCGAGTCCATCTTCCGGGTTTATTGCGTCTCTGTGATATTCCAGTCCGGGATTTGCCCGTGATGCGAGTCCTCAGTCCTGGTAAAATGTGTCTGTGTGATATTCCAGTCCGGGTTTTGCCCGTGACGCGAGTCCACATTCCGGGTGTGTTATGTCTGTGTGATATTCCACTCCGGGTTTTGCCAGTGACGCGAGTCCACCTTCCGGGTAAATTGTATCTGTGTGATATTCCAGTCCGGGTATTGCCAGTGACGCGAGTCCACCTTCCGGGTAAATTGTATCTGTGTGATATTCCTGTCCGGGTTTTGCCAGAGACGCGAGTCAACAGTCCGGGTATATTGTATCTGTGTGACATTCCAGTCCGAGTTTTGGCAGTGACGCGAGACAGCAGTCTGGTTATATTGTGTCTGTGTGAAATTCCTGTCCCGGTTTTGCCAGTGACGCGAGTCCACATTCCGGGTATATTGTGTCTGTGTGATGTTCCTGAACGGGTTTTGCCCGTGATGCGAGTCCACATTCCGGGTATATTGTGTCTGTGTGATATTCCAGTCCGGGTTTTGCCAGTGACGGGAGTCCACATTCCAGGTATATTGCGTCTGTGTGATATTCCAGTCCGGGATTTGCCCGTGATGCGAGTACACATTCCAGGTATATTGCGTCTGTGTGATATTCCAGTCCGGGATTTGCCCGTGATGCGAGTCCACAGTTCGGGTATATTGTGTCTGTGTGATATTCCAGTCCGGATTTTGCCCGTGATGCGAGTCCACAGTCCGGGTATATTGTATCTGTGTGATATTCCAGTCCGGGTTTTGCCCGTGACGTGAGTCCACAGTCCGGGTATATTGTGTCTGTGTGAGATTCCAGTCCGGGTTTTGCCCGTGATGCGAGTCCACAGTCCGGGTATATTGTATCTGTGTGATATTCCAGTCCGGGTTTTGCCCGTGACGTGAGTCCACAGTCCGGGTATGTAGTGTCTGTGTGATATTCCAGTCCGGGTTTTGCCCGTGACGTGAGTCCACACTCCGGGTATATTGTGTCTGTGTGATATTTCAGTCAGTGTTTTGCCCGTGATACGAGTACACATTCCGGGTATATTGTGTCTGTGTGATTTTCCAGTCCGGGTTTTGACCGTGATGCGAGTACACATTCCGGGTATATTGTCTCTGTGTGATATTCCAGTCCGGGTTTTGCCAGTGATGCGAGTACACATTCCGGGTATATTGCGTCTGTGTGATATTCCAGTCCGGGTTCTGCCAGCGACGCGAGTCCACAGTCCGGGTATATTGTGTCTGTCTGATATTCAAGTCCGGGTTTTGCCAGTGATGCGAGTCCACATTCCGGGTATATTGTGTCTGTGTCAGATTCCATTCCGGGTTTTGCCAGTGATGCGAGTCCGCTTTCAGGGTATATTGTCTCTGTGTGATATTCCAGTCCGGGTTTTGCCAGTGAAGCGAGTCCACATTCCGGGTATATTGTCTCTGTGTGATATGGCAGTCCGGGTTTTGCCAGTGACGCGAGTCCGCTTTCAGGGTATATTGTCTCTGTGTGATATTCCAGTCCGGGTTTTGCCAGTGACGCGAGTCCACTATCCGGGTTTATTGCGTCTCTGTGATATTCTAGTCTGGGTTTTGCCAGTGATGTGACTCCTCATTCCGGGTGTGTTATGTCTGTGTGATATACCAGTCCGGGTTTTCCCCGTGATGCGAATCCTCAGTCCTGGTATATTGTGTCTGTGTGATATTCCAGTCCGGGTTTTGCCAGTGACGCGAGTCCACCTTCCGGGTTTATTGCGTCTCCGTGATATTCCAGTCCGGGTTTTGCCAGTGATGCGAGTCCACATTCCGGGTATATTGTGTCTGTGTCATATTCCAGTCCGGGTATTGCCCGTGATGCGAGAAAACAGTCCGGGTATATTGTGTCTGTGTGATTTTCCAGTCCGGGTATTGCCCGTGACGCGAGACAACAGTCCGGGTATATTGTGTCTGTGTGATTTTCCAGTCCGGGTTTTGCCAGTGACGCGAATCTACATTCCGGGTATATTGTATCTGTGTGATATTCCAGTCTGGGTTTTGCCAGTGACGCGAGTCCACAGTCCGGTTATATTGTGTCTGTGTGATATTCCTGTCCGGGTTTTGCCCGTGATGTGAGTCCACATCTGGTTATATTGAGTCTGTGTGATATTCCAGACCGGGTATATACAGTGTCGCGAGTCCACATTCCGGGTATATTGTGTCTGTGTGATATTCCAGTCCGGGTTTTGCCAGTAACGCGAGTCCACATTCCGGGTATATTATATCTGTGTGATATTCCAGTCCGGGTTTTGCCAGTAACGCGAATCCATATTCCGGGTATATTGTGTCAGTGTGATTTTCCAGTTTGGGTTTTGCCAGTGACCAGAGTCAACAGTCTGGTTATATTGTGTCTGTGTGATATTCCAGTCCGGGTTTTGCCCATGACGCGAATCCACATTCCGGGTCGATTCTGTCTGTGTGATATTCCCGTCCGGGTTTTGCAAGTGACGCGAGTCCACATTTTGGGTCGATTCTGTCTATGTGATATTCCCGTCCGGGTTTTGCCAGTGACGCGAGTCCACATTCCGGGTATATTGTGTCTGTGTAATATTCCAATTCGGGTTTTGCCCGTGATGCGATTCCACATGCCACGTATATTGAGACTGTGTGATATTACAGTCCGGGTTTTGCCCGTGACGTGAGTCCACACTCCGGGTATATTGTGTCTGTGTGAGATTCCAGTCCGGGTTTTGCCCGTGATGCGAGTCCGCTTTCAGGGTATATTGTGTCTGTGTGATATTGCAGTCCGGGTTTTGCCAGTGACGCGAGTCCATCTTCCGGGTTTATTGAGTCTGTGTGATATTCCAGTCCGGGTTTTGCCAGTGACGCGAGTCCATCTTCCGGGTTTATTGCGTCTCTGTGATATTCCAGTCCGGGATTTGCCCGTGATGCGAGTCCACAGTCCTGGTAAAATGTGTCTGTGTGATATTCCAGTCCGGGTTTTGCCCGTGACGCGAGTCCACATTCCGGGTGTGTTATGTCTGTGTGATATTCCACTCCGGGTTTTGCCAGTGACGCGAGTCCACCTTCCGGGTAAATGTATCTGTGTGATATTCCAGTCCGGGTTTTGCCAGAGACGCGAGTCAACAGTCCGGGTATATTGTGTCTGTGTGATGTTCCTGAACGGGTTTTGCCCGTGATGCGAGTCCACATTCCGGGTATATTGTGTCTGTGTGATATTCCAGTCCGGGTTTTGCCAGTGACGGGTGTCCACATTCCAGGTATATTGCGTCTGTGTGATATTCCAGTCCGGGATTTGCCCGTGATGCGAGTACACATTCCAGGTACATTGCGTCTGTGTGATATTCCAGTCCGGGTTTTCCCCGTGATGCGAGTCCTCAGTCCTGGTATATTGTGTCTGTGTGATATTCCAGTCCGGGTATTGCCCGTGACGCGAGACAGCAGTCCGGGTATATTGTGTCTGTGTGATTTTCCAGTCCGGGTATTGCCCGTGACGCGAATCTACATTCCGGGTATATTGTATCTGTGTGATATTCCAGTCTGGGTTTTGCCAGTGACGCGAGTCAACAGTCTGGTTATATTCTGTCTGTGTGATATTCCCGTCCGGGTTTTGCCAGTGACGCGAGTCCACATTCCGGGTCTATTCTGTCTGTGTGATATTCCAGTCCGGGTTTTGCCGTGATGCGATTCCACATTCCGGGTATATTGTGTCTGTGTGATATTGCAGTCCGGGTTTTGCCAGTGATGCGAGTCCACAGTCCGGGTATATTGTGTCTGTGTGAGATTCCAGTCCGGGTTTTGCCCGTGATGCGAGTCCGCTTTCAGGGTATATTGTGTCTGTGTGATATTGCAGTCCGGGTTTTGCCAGTGACGCGAGTCCGCTTTCAGGGTATATTGTGTCTGTGTGATATTGCAGTCCGGGTTTTGTCAGTGACGCGAGTCCACCTTCCGGGTTTATTGCGTCTCTGTGATATTCCAGTCCGGGATTTGCCCGTGATGCGAGTCCTCAGTCCTGGTAAATTGTGTCTGTGTGATATTCCAGTCCGGGTTTTGCCCGTGACGCGAGTCCACATTCCGGGTGTGTTATGTCTGTGTGATATTCCACTCCGGGTTTTCCCCGTGATGCGAGTCCTCAGTCCTGGTAAATTGTGTCTGTGTGATATTCCAGTCAGGGTTTTGCCAGTGACGCGAGTCCACCTTCCGGGTATATTGTGTCTGTGTGATATTCCACTCCGGGTTCTGCCCGTGACGCGAATCCACATTCCGTGTATATTGTGTCTGTGTGATATTCCAATTCGGGTTTTGCCCGTGACGTGAGTCCACAGTCCGGGTATATTGTGTCTGTGTGATATTCCAGTCCGGGTTTTGTCCGTGACGTGATCCACAGTCCGGGTATATTGTGTCTCTGTGATATTCCAGTCCGGGTTCTGCCAGCGACGCGAGACAACAGTCCGGGTATATTGTGTCTCTGTGATATTCCAGTCCGGGTTCTGCCAGCGACGCGAGTCCACTGTCCGTGTATATTGCGTCAGTGTGATTTTCCAGTCCGGGTTTTGCCCGTGATGCGAATCCACAGTCCGGGTATATTGTATCTGTGTGACATTCCAGTCCGAGTTTTGGCAGTGACGCGAGACAGCAGTCTGGTTATATTGTGTCTGTGTGAAATTCCTGTCCCGGTTTTGCCAGTGACGCGAGTCCACATTCCGGGTATATTGTGTCTGTGTGATGTTCCTGAACGGGTTTTGCCCGTGATGCGAGTCCACATTCCGGGTATATTGTGTCTGTGTGATATTCCAGTCCGGGTTTTGCCAGTGACGGGAGTCCACATTCCAGGTATATTGCGTCTGTGTGATATTCCAGTCCGGGATTTGCCCGTGATGCGAGTCCACAGTCCGGGTATATTGTGTCTGTGTGATATTCCAGTCCGGATTTTGCCCGTGATGCGAGTCCACAGTCCGGGTATATTGTATCTGTGTGATATTCCAGTCTGGGTTTTGCCAGTGACGGGGGTCCACATTCCAGGTATATTGCGTCTGTGTGATTTTCCAGTCCGGGATTTGCCCGTGATGCGAGTACACATTCCGGGTATATTGTGTCTGTGTGATTTTCCAGTCCGGGTTTGACCGTGACGCGAGTCCACAGTCCGGGTATATTGTGTCTGTGTGATATACCAGTCCGGGTATATTGTGTCTGTCTGATATTCAAGTCCGGGTTTTCCCAGTGATGCGAGTCCACATTCCGGGTATATTGTGTCTGTGTGATTTTCCAGTCCGGGTTTTGACCGTGACGCGAGTCCACATTCCAGGTATATTGCGTCTGTGTGATATTCCAGTCCGGGTTTTGCCAGTGACGCGAGTCCATCTTCCGGGTTTATTGCGTCTCTGTGATATTCCAGTCCGGGATTTGCCCGTGATGCGAGTCCTCAGTCCTGGTAAAATGTGTCTGTGTGATATTCCAGTCCGGGTTTTGCCCGTGACGCGAGTCCACATTCCGGGTGTGTTATGTCTGTGTGATATTCCACTCCGGGTTTTGCCAGTGACGCGAGTCCACCTTCCGGGTAAATTGTATCTGTGTGATATTCCAGTCCGGGTTTTGCCAGAGACGCGAGTCAACAGTCCGGGTATATTGTGTCTGTGTGATGTTCCTGAACGGGTTTTGCCCGTGATGCGAGTCCACATTCCGGGTATATTGTGGCTGTGTGATATTCCAGTCCGGGTTTTGCCAGTGACGGGAGTCCACATTCCAGGTATATTGCGTCTGTGTGATATTCCAGTCCGGGATTTGCCCGTGATGCGAGTACACATTCCAGGTATATTGCGTCTGTGTGATATTCCAGTCCGGGATTTGCCCGTGATGCGAGTCCACAGTCCGGGTATATTGTGTCTGTGTGATATTCCAGTCCGGATTTTGCCCGTGATGCGAGTCCACAGTCCGGGTATATTGTATCTGTGTGATATTCCAGTCCGGGTTTTGCCCGTGACGTGAGTCCACAGTCCGGGTATGTAGTGTCTGTGTGATATTCCAGTCCGGGTTTTGCCCGTGACGTGAGTCCACACTCCGGGTATATTGTGTCTGTGTGATTTTCCAGTCCGGGTTTTGACCGTGATGCGAGTACACATTCCGGGTATATTGTCTCTGTGTGATATTCCAGTCCGGGTTTTGCCAGTGATGCGAGTACACATTCCGGGTATATTGCGTCTGTGTGATATTCCAGTCCGGGTTCTGCCAGCGACGCGAGTCCACAGTCGGGTATATTGTGTCTGTGTGATATTCCAGTCCGGGATTTGCCAGTGATGCGAGTCCACATTCCGGGTATATTGTGTCTGTGTCAGATTCCATTCCGGGTTTTGCCAGTGATGCGTGTCCGCTTTCAGGGTATATTGTCTCTGTGTGATATTCCAGTCCGGGTTTTGCCAGTGACGCGAGTCCACATTCCGGGTATATTGTCTCTGTCTGATATGGCAGTCCGGGTTTTGCCAGTGACGCGAGTCCGCTTTCAGTGTATATTGTCTCTGTGTGATATTCCAGTCCGGGTTTTGCCAGTGACGCGAGTCCACCATCCGGGTTTATTGCGTCTCTGTGATATTCTAGTCTGGGTTTTGCCAGTGATTCGAGTCCACATTCCGGGTGTGTTATGTCTGTGTGATATACCAGTCCGGGTTTTCCCCGTGATGCGAATCCTCAGTCCTGGTATATTGTGTCTCTGTGATATTCCAGTCCGGGTTTTGCCAATGACGCGAGTCCACCTTCCGGGTTTATTGCGTCTCCGTGATATTCCAGTCCGGGTTTTGCCAGTGATGTGACTCCTCATTCCGGGTGTGTTATGTCTGTGTGATATTCCATTCCGGGTTTTCCCCGTGATGCGAGTCCTCAGTCCTGGTATATTGTGTCTGTGTGATATTCCAGTCCGGGTTTTGCCAGTGACGCGAGTCCACCTTCCGGGTTTATTGCGTCTCCGTGATATTCCAGTCCGGGTTTTGCCAGTGATGCGAGTCCACATTCCGGGTATATTGTGTCTGTGTGATATTCCAGTCCGGGTATTGCCCGTGATGCGAGAAAACAGTCCGGGTATATTGTGTCTGTGTGATTTTCCAGTCCGGGTATTGCCCGTGATGTGAGTCCACATCTGGTTATATTGAGTCTGTGTGATATTCCAGACCGGGTATATACAGTGTCGCGAGTCCACATTCCGGGTATATTGTGTCTGTGTGATATTCCAGTCCGGGTTTTGCCAGTAACGCGAATCCACATTCCGGGTATATTGTGTCAGTGTGATTTTCCAGTTTGGGTTTTGCCAGTGACCAGAGTCAACAGTCTGGTTATATTGTGTCTGTGTGATATTCCAGTCCGGGTTTTGCCCATGACGCGAATCCACATTCCGGGTCGATTCTGTCTGTGTGATATTCCCGTCCGGGTTTTGCCAGTGACGCGAGTCCACATTTTGGGTCGATTCTGTCTATGTGATATTCCCGTCCGGGTTTTGCCAGTGACGCGAGTCCACATTCCGGGTATATTGTGTCTGTGTAATATTCCAATTCGGGTTTTGCCCGTGATGCGATTCCACATGCCACGTATATTGAGACTGTGTGATATTACAGTCCGGGTTTTGCCCGTGACGTGAGTCCACACTCCGGGTATATTGTGTCTGTGTGAGATTCCAGTCCGGGTTTTGCCCGTGATGCGAGTCAGCTTTCAGGGTATATTGTGTCTGTGTGATATTGCAGTCCGGGTTTTGCCAGTGACGCGAGTCCATCTTCCGGGTTTATTGCGTCTCTGTGATATTCCAGTCCGGGATTTGCCCGTGATGCGAGTCCTCAGTCCTGGTAAAATGTGTCTGTGTGATATTCCAGTCCGGGTTTTGCCCGTGACGCGAGTCCACATTCCGGGTGTGTTATGTCTGTGTGATATTCCTCTCCGGGTTTTGCCAGTGACGCGAGTCCACCTTCCGGGTAAATTGTATCTGTGTGATATTCCAGTCCGGGTTTTGCCAGAGACGCGAGTCAACAGTCCGGGTATATTGTGTCTGTGTGATGTTCCTGAACGGGTTTTGCCCGTGATGCGAGTCCACATTCCGGGTATATTGTGTCTGTGTGATATTCCAGTCCGGGTTTTGCCAGTGACGGGAGTCCACATTCCAGGTATATTGCGTCTGTGTGATATTCCAGTCCAGGATTTGCCCGTGATGCGAGTACACATTCCAGGTACATTGCGTCTGTGTGATATTCCAGTCCGGGATTTGCCCGTGATGCGAGTCCACAGTCCGGGTATATTGTGTCTGTGTGATATTCCAGTCCGGATTTTGCCCGTGATGCAAGTCCACCTTCCGGGTATATTGTATCTGTGTGATATTGCAGTCCGGGTTTTGCCCGTGACGTGAGTCCACAGTCCGGGTATATTGTGTCTGTGTGAGATTCCAGTCCGGGTTTTGCCCGTGATGCGAGTCCACATTCCGGGTATATTGTGTCTGTGTGATATTCCAGTCCGGGTTTTGCCCGTGACGTGAGTCCACACTCCGGGTATATTGTGTCTGTGTGATATTTCAGTCAGGGTTTTGCCCGTGATGCGAGTACACATTCCGGGTATATTGTGTCTGTGTGATTTTCCAGTCCGGGTTTTGACCGTGATGCGAGTACACATTCCGGGTATATTGTCTCTGTGTGATATTCCAGTCCGGGATTTGCCCGTGATGCGAGTCCACAGTCCGGGTATATTGTGTCTGTGTGATATTCCAGTCCGGGTTTTGCCAGTGATGCGAGTACACATTCCGGGTATATTGCGTCTGTGTGATATTCCAGTCCGGGTTCTGCCAGCGACGCGAGTCCACAGTCCGTGTATATTGTGTCTGTCTGATATTCAAGTCCGGGTTTTGCCAGTGATGCGAGTCCACATTCCGGGTATATTGTGTCTGTGTCAGATTCCATTCCGGGTTTTGCCAGTGATGCGAGTCCGCTTTCAGGGTATATTGTCTCTGTGTGATATTCCAGTCCGGGTTTTGCCAGTGACGCGAGTCCACATTCCGGGTATATTGTCTCTGTGTGATATGGCAGTCCGGGTTTTGCCAGTGACGCGAGTCCGCTTTCAGGGTATATTGTCTCTGTGTGATATTCCAGTCCGGGTTTTGCCAGTGACGCGAGTCCACCATCCGGGTTTATTGCGTCTCTGTGATATTCCAGTCCGGGTTTTGCCAGTGATTCGAGTCCACATTCCGGGTGTGTTATGTCTGTGTGATATACCAGTCCGGGTTTTCCCCGTGATGCGAATCCTCAGTCCTGGTATATTGTGTCTCTGTGATATTCCAGTCCGGGTTTTGCCAGTGATGTGAGTCCTCATTCCGGGTGTGTTATGTCTGTCTGATATTGCAGTCCGGGTTTTGCCAGTGATGCGAATCCTCAGTCCTGGTATATTGTGTCTCTGTGATATTCCAATTCGGGTTTTGCCCGTGATGCGATTCCACATGCCACGTATATTGAGACTGTGTGATATTACAGTCCGGGTTTTGCCCGTGACGTGAGTCCACACTCCGGGTATATTGTGTCTGTGTGAGATTCCAGTCCGGGTTTTGCCCGTGATGCGAGTCCGTTTTCAGGGTATATTGTGTCTGTGTGATATTCCAGTCCGGGTTTTGCCAGTGACGCGAGTCCACCTTCCGGGTTTATTGCGTCTCTGTGATATTCCAGTCCGGGTTTTGCCAGTGATGTGAGTCCTCATTCCGTGTGTGTTATGTCTGTCTGATATTGCATTCCGGGTTTTCCCCGTGATGCGAGTCCTCAGTCCTGGTATATTGTGTCTGTGTGATATTCCAGTCCGGGTATTGCCCGTGACGCGAGACAGCAGTCCGGGTATATTGTGTCTGTGTGATTTTCCAGTCCGGGTATTGCCCGTGACGCGAATCTACATTCCGGGTATATTTTATCTGTGTGATATTCCAGTCTGGGTTTTGCCAGTGACGCGAGTCAACAGTCTGGTTATATTCTGTCTGTGTGATATTCCCGTCCGGGTTTTGCCAGTGACGCGAGTCCACATTCCGGGTATATTCTGTCTGTGTGATATTCCAGTCCGGGTTTTGCCGTGATGCGATTCCACATTCCGGGTATATTGTGTCTGTGTGATATTGCAGTCCGGGTTTTGCCAGTGATGCGAGTCCACAGTCCGGGTATATTGTGTCTGTGTGAGATTCCAGTCCGGGTTTTGCCCGTGATGCGAGTCCGCTTTCAGGGTATATTGTGTCTGTGTGATATTGCAGTCCGGGTTTTGCCAGTGACGCGAGTCCGCTTTCAGGGTATATTGTGTCTGTGTGATATTGCAGTCCGGGTTTTGTCAGTGACGCGAGTCCACCTTCCGGGTTTATTGCGTCTCTGTGATATTCCAGTCCGGGATTTGCCCGTGATGCGAGTCCTCAGTCCTGGTAAATTGTGTCTGTGTGATATTCCAGTCCGGGTTTTGCCCGTGACGCGAGTCCACATTCCGGGTGTGTTATGTCTGTGTGATATTCCACTCCGGGTTTTCCCCGTGATGCGAGTCCTCAGTCCTGGTAAATTGTGTCTGTGTGATATTCCAGTCCGGGTTTTGCCAGTGACGCGAGTCCACCTTCCGGGTATATTGTGTCTGTGTGATATTCCAGTCCGGGTTCTGCCCGTGACGCGAATCCACATTCCGTGTATATTGTGTCTGTGTGATATTCCAATTCGGGTTTTGCCCGTGACGTGAGTCCACAGTCCGGGTATATTGTGTCTGTGTGATATTCCAGTCCGGGTTTTGTCCGTGACGTGATCCACAGTCCGGGTATATTGTGTCTGTGTGATATTCCAGTCCGGGTTCTGCCAGCGACGCGAGTCTACAGTCCGTGTATATTGTGTCTGTGTGATTTTCCAGTCCGGGTTTTGCCCGTGATGCGAATCCACAGTCCGGGTATATTGTATCTGTGTGACATTCCAGTCCGAGTTTTGCCAGTGACGCGAGACAGCAGTCCGGGTATATTGTGTCTGTGTGATATTCCAGTCCGGGATTTGCCAGTGATGCGAGTCCGCTTTCAGGGAATATTGTGTCTGTGTGAAATTCCTGTCCCGGTTTTGCCAGTGACGCGAGTCCACATTCCGGGTATATTGTGTCTGTGTGATGTTCCTGAACGGGTTTTGCCCGTGATGCGAGTCCACATTCCGGGTATATTGCGTCTGTGTGATATTCCAGTCCGGGATTTGCCCGTGATGCGAGTCCACAGTCCGGGTATATTGTGTCTGTGTGATATTCCAGTCCGGATTTTGCCCGTGATGCGAGTCCACAGTCCGGGTATATTGTATCTGTGTGATATTCCAGTCTGGGTTTTGCCAGTGACGGGGGTCCACATTCCAGGTATATTGCGTCTGTGTGATTTTCCAGTCCGGGATTTGCCCGTGATGCGAGTACACATTCCGGGTATATTGTGTCTGTGTGATGTTCCTGAACGGGTTTTGCCCGTGATGCGAGTCCACATTCCGGGTATATTGTGTCTGTGTGATATTCCAGTCCGGGTTTTGCCACTGACGGGAGTCCACATTCCAGGTATATTGCGTCTGTGTGATATTCCAGTCCGGGATTTGCCCGTGATGCGAGTACACATTCCAGGTACATTGCGTCTGTGTGATATTCCAGTCCGGGATTTGCCCGTGATGCGAGTCCACAGTCCGGGTATATTGTGTCTGTGTGATATTCCAGTCCGGATTTTGCCCGTGATGCAAGTCCACAGTCCGGGTATATTGTATCTGTGTGATATTGCAGTCCGGGTTTTGCCCGTGATGCGAGTACACATTCCGGGTATATTGCGTCTGTGTGATATTCCAGTCCGGGTTCTGCCAGCGACGCGAGTCCACAGTCCGGGTATATTGTGTCTGTCTGATATTCAAGTCCGGGTTTTGCCAGTGATGCGAGTCCACATTCCGGGTATATTGTGTCTGTGTCAGATTCCATTCCGGGTTTTGCCAGTGATGCGAGTCCGCTTTCAGGGTATATTGTCTCTGTGTGATATTCCAGTCCGGGTTTTGCCAGTGACGCGAGTCCACATTCCGGGTATATTGTCTCTGTGTGATATGGCAGTCCGGGTTTTGCCAGTGACGCGAGTCCGCTTTCAGGGTATATTGTCTCTGTGTGATATTCCAGTCCGGGTTTTGCCAGTGACGCGAGTCCACCATCCGGGTTTATTGCGTCTCTGTGATATTCCAGTCCGGGTTTTGCCAGTGATTCGAGTCCACATTCCGGGTGTGTTATGTCTGTGTGATATACCAGTCCGGGTTTTCCCCGTGATGCGAATCCTCAGTCCTGGTATATTGTGTCTCTGTGATATTCCAGTCCGGGTTTTGCCAGTGATGTGAGTCCTCATTCCGGGTGTGTTATGTCTGTCTGATATTGCAGTCCGGGTTTTGCCAGTGATGCGAATCCTCAGTCCTGGTATATTGTGTCTCTGTGATATTCCAATTCGGGTTTTGCCCGTGATGCGATTCCACATGCCACGTATATTGAGACTGTGTGATATTACAGTCCGGGTTTTGCCCGTGACGTGAGTCCACACTCCGGGTATATTGTGTCTGTGTGAGATTCCAGTCCGGGTTTTGCCCGTGATGCGAGTCCGTTTTCAGGGTATATTGTGTCTGTGTGATATTCCAGTCCGGGTTTTGCCAGTGACGCGAGTCCACCTTCCGGGTTTATTGCGTCTCTGTGATATTCCAGTCCGGGTTTTGCCAGTGATGTGAGTCCTCATTCCGTGTGTGTTATGTCTGTCTGATATTGCATTCCGGGTTTTCCCCGTGATGCGAGTCCTCAGTCCTGGTATATTGTGTCTGTGTGATATTCCAGTCCGGGTATTGCCCGTGACGCGAGACAGCAGTCCGGGTATATTGTGTCTGTGTGATTTTCCAGTCCGGGTATTGCCCGTGACGCGAATCTACATTCCGGGTATATTTTATCTGTGTGATATTCCAGTCTGGGTTTTGCCAGTGACGCGAGTCAACAGTCTGGTTATATTCTGTCTGTGTGATATTCCCGTCCGGGTTTTGCCAGTGACGCGAGTCCACATTCCGGGTATATTCTGTCTGTGTGATATTCCAGTCCGGGTTTTGCCGTGATGCGATTCCACATTCCGGGTATATTGTGTCTGTGTGATATTGCAGTCCGGGTTTTGCCAGTGATGCGAGTCCACAGTCCGGGTATATTGTGTCTGTGTGAGATTCCAGTCCGGGTTTTGCCCGTGATGCGAGTCCGCTTTCAGGGTATATTGTGTCTGTGTGATATTGCAGTCCGGGTTTTGCCAGTGACGCGAGTCCGCTTTCAGGGTATATTGTGTCTGTGTGATATTGCAGTCCGGGTTTTGTCAGTGACGCGAGTCCACCTTCCGGGTTTATTGCGTCTCTGTGATATTCCAGTCCGGGATTTGCCCGTGATGCGAGTCCTCAGTCCTGGTAAATTGTGTCTGTGTGATATTCCAGTCCGGGTTTTGCCCGTGACGCGAGTCCACATTCCGGGTGTGTTATGTCTGTGTGATATTCCACTCCGGGTTTTCCCCGTGATGCGAGTCCTCAGTCCTGGTAAATTGTGTCTGTGTGATATTCCAGTCCGGGTTCTGCCCGTGACGCGAATCCACATTCCGTGTATATTGTGTCTGTGTGATATTCCAATTCGGGTTTTGCCCGTGACGTGAGTCCACAGTCCGGGTATATTGTGTCTGTGTGATATTCCAGTCCGGGTTTTGTCCGTGACGTGATCCACAGTCCGGGTATATTGTGTCTGTGTGATATTCCAGTCCGGATTTTGCCCGTGATGCGAGTCCACAGTCCGGGTATATTGTATCTGTGTGATATTCCAGTCCGGGTTTTGCCCGTGACGTGAGTCCACAGTCCGGGTATATTGTGTCTGTGTGATTTTCCAGTCCGGGTTTTGCCCGTGATGCGAATCCACAGTCCGGGTATATTGTATCTGTGTGACATTCCAGTCCGAGTTTTGCCAGTGACGCGAGACAGCAGTCCGGGTATATTGTGTCTGTGTGATATTCCAGTCCGGGATTTGCCAGTGATGCGAGTCCGCTTTCAGGGAATATTGTGTCTGTGTGAAATTCCTGTCCCGGTTTTGCCAGTGACGCGAGTCCACATTCCGGGTATATTGTGTCTGTGTGATGTTCCTGAACGGGTTTTGCCCGTGATGCGAGTCCACATTCCGGGTATATTGCGTCTGTGTGATATTCCAGTCCGGGATTTGCCCGTGATGCGAGTCCACAGTCCGGGTATATTGTGTCTGTGTGATATTCCAGTCCGGATTTTGCCCGTGATGCGAGTCCACAGTCCGGGTATATTGTATCTGTGTGATATTCCAGTCTGGGTTTTGCCAGTGACGGGGGTCCACATTCCAGGTATATTGCGTCTGTGTGATTTTCCAGTCCGGGTTTTGCCCGTGATGCGAGTCCACATTCCGGGTATATTGTGTCTGTGTGATATTCCAGTCCGGGTTTTGCCGTGATGCGATTCCACATTCCGGGTATATTGTGTCTGTGTGATATTGCAGTCTGGGTTTTGCCAGTGACGCGAGTCCACATTCCGGGTATATTCTGTCTGTGTGATATTCCAGTCCGGGTTTTGCCGTGATGCGATTCCACATTCCGGGTATATTGTGTCTGTGTGATATTGCAGTCCGGGTTTTGCCAGTGATGCGAGTCCACAGTCCGGGTATATTGTGTCTGTGTGATATTGCAGTCCGGGTTTTGCCCGTGACGCGAGTCCACATTCCGGCTATATAGTGTCTGTGTGATATTTCAGTTCGGGTTTTGCCCGTGACTCGAGTCCACATTCCGTGTATATTGTGTCTGTGTGATATTTCAGTCAGGGCTTTGTCCGTGACGCGAGTCCATATTCCGGGTATATTGTAAATGTGTGATAATCCAGTCCGGGTTTTGCCAGTGACGCGAGTCCACCTTCCGTGTACATTATGTCTGTGTGATATTTCAGTCAGGGCTTTGTCCGTGATGCGAGTCCACATTCCGGGTATATTGTATCTGTGTGATATTCCAGTCCGGTTTTTGCCCGTGACGCGAGTCCACATTCCGTGTACATTATGTCTGTGTGATATTTCAGTCCGGGTTTTGCCCGTGATACGAGTCCACATTCCGCGTATATTGTGTCTGTGTGGTATTTCAGTCAGGGCTTTGTCCGTGACGCGAGTCCACATTCCGGGTATATAGTATCTGTGTGATATTGCACTCCGGGTTTTGCCAGTGACGCGAGTACACATTCCGGGTATATTGTGTCTGTGTGATATTCCAGTCCGGGTTCTGCCAGTGACGCGAGTCCACCTTCCGGGTTTATTGCGTCTCTGTGATATTCCAGTCCGGGTTTTGCCCGTGATGCGAGTCCACATTCCGGGTATATTGTGTCTGTGTGATATTCCAGTCCGGGTTTTGCCCGTGACGTGAGTCCACAGTCCGGGTATATTGTGTCTGTGTGATATTCCAGTCCGGACTTTGTCCGTGACGTGAGTCCACAGTCCGGGTATATTGTGTCTGTGTGATATTCCAGTCCGGGTTTTGTCCGTGACGTGAGTCCACAGTCCGGGTATATTGTGTCTGTGTGATATTCCAGTCCGGGTTTTGTCCGTGACGTGAGTCCACAGTCCGGGTATATTGTGTCTGTGTGATATTCCAGTCCGGGTTTTGTCCGTGACGTGAGTCCACAGTCCGGGTATATTCGGGTTTTGCCCGTGACGCGAGTCCACCTTCCGGGTATATTGTATCTGTGTGATATTCCAGTCCGGGTTTTGCCAGTGACGCGAGTCCACCTTCCGGGTTTATTGCGTCTCTGTGATATTCCAGTCCGGGTTTTGCCCGTGATGCGAGTCCACATTCCGGGTATATTGTGTCTGTGTGATATTCCAGTCCGGCTTTTGCCCGTGACGTGAGTCCACAGTCCGGGTATATTGTGTCTGTGTGAAATTCCAGTCCGGGTTTTGCCGGTGACGCGAGTCAACAGTCCGGGCATATTGTGTCTGTGTGATGTTCCAGAACGGGTTTTGCCCGTGATGCGAGTCAACAGTCTGGTAATATTGAGACTGTGTGATATTCCAGTCCTGGTTTTGCCCGTGACGCGAGTCCACCTTCCGGTTATATTGTATCTGTGTGATATTCCAGTCCGGGTTCTGCCAGTGACGCGAGTCCACAGTCCGTGTATATTGTGTCTGTCTGATATTCCAGTCCTGGTTTTGCCCGTGACGCGAGTCCACATTCAGCGTATATTGTGTCTGTGTGATATTCCAGTCCGGTTTTGCCCGTGACGCGAGTCCACATTCCGGGTATATTGTATCTGTGTGAGATTGCATTCCGGGTTTTGCCAGTGATGCGAGTCCGCTTTCAGGGTATATTGTGTCTGTGTGATATTCCAATCCGGGTGTTGGCCGTGATGCGAGTACACAGTCCGGGTATATTGTGTCTGTCTGATATTCCAGTCCGAGTTCTGCCAGTGACGCGAGTCCACCTTCCGGGTTTATTGCGTCTCTGTGATATTCCATTCCGGGATTTGCACGTGATTCGAGTGCACAGTCCGGGTATATTGTGTCTGTGTGAAATTCCAGTCCGGGTTTTGCCGGTGACGCGAGTCAACAGTCTGGTAATATTGAGACTGTGTGATATTCCAGTCCTGGTTTTGCCCGTGATGCGAGTCCACATTCCGGGTATATTGTGTCTGTGTGAATTTCCAGTCCGGGTTTTGCCAGTGATGCGAGTCCGCTTTCAGGGTATATTGTGTCTGTGTGATATTCCAGTCCGGGTTTTGCCAGTGATGCAAGTCCGCTTTCAGGGTATATTGTATCTGTGTGATATTCCAGTCCGGGTTTTGTCAGTGACGCGAGTCCACATTCCGGGTATATTGTGTCTGTGTGATATTCCAGTCCGGGTTTTGCCCGTGATGCGAGTCCACATTCCGGGTATATTGAGTCTGTGTGATATTCCAGTCCTGGTTTTGCCCGTGACGCGAGTCCACATTCAGCGTATATTGTGTCTGTGTGATATTCCAGTCCGGTTTTGCCCGTGACGCGAGTCCACCTTCCGGTTATATTGTATCTGTGTGATATTCCAGTCCGGGTTCTGCCAGTGACGCGAGTCCACAGTCCGTGTATATTGTGTCTGTCTGATATTCCAGTCCGGGTTTTGTCAGTGACGCGAGTCCACCTTCCGGGTTTATTGCGTCTCTGTGATATTCCAGTCCGGGATTTGCCCGTGACGCGAGTCCACATTCCAAGTATATTGCGTCTCTGTGATATTCCAGTCCGGGATTTGCCAGTGACGTGATTCCACAGTCCGTGTATATTGTGTCTGTGTGATATTCCAGTCCGGGTTTTGCCAGTGACGTGATTCCACATTCCAGGTATATTGCGTCTGTGTGATATTCCAGTCCGGGATTTGCCAGTGACGTGATTCCACATTCCAGGTATATTGCGTCTGTGTGATATTCCAGTCCGGGTTCTGCCAGCGACGCGAGTCCACAGTCCGTGTATATTGTGTCTGTGTGATATTCCAGTCCGGGTGTTGCCAGCGACGCGAGTCCACAGTCCGTGTATATTGTGTCTGTGTGATATTCCAGTCCCGGTTTTGCCAGCGACGCGAGTCCACATTCCGGGTGTGTTATGTCTGTGTGATATTCCAGTCCGGGTTTTCCCCGTGATGCGAGTCCTCAGTCCTGGTATATTGTGTCTGTGTGATATTCCAGTCCGCGTTTTGACCGTGACGCGAGTCCACATTCCAGGTATATTGTGTCTGTGTGACATTCCAGTCCGGGATTTGCCAGAGACGCGAGTCCACATTCCGGGTAATTTGTGTCTGTGTGATATTCCAATTCGTGTTTTGGCCGTGATGCGAAACCCATTTCCGGGTATATTGTGTCTGTGTGAAATTCCAGTCCGGGTTTCGCCAGTGACGCGAGACAACAGTCCGGGTATATTGTGTCTGTGTGATGTTCCAGAACGGGTTTTGCCCGTGACGCGAGTCAACAGTCTGGCTATATTGAGACTGTGTGATATTCCAGTCCTGTTTTTGCCCGTGATGCGAGTCCACATTCCGGGTATATTGTATCTGTGTGATATTCCATTCCGGGTGTTGGCCGTGATGCGAGTACACAGTCCGGCTATATTGTGTCTGTCTGATATTCCAGTCCGAGTTCTGCCAGTGACGCGAGTCCACCTTCCGGGTTTATTGCGACTCTGTGATATTCCATTCCGGGATTTGCCCGTGATTCGAGTGCACATTCCGGGTATATTGTGTCTGTGTGATATTCCAGTCCGGGGTTTGCCAGTGACGCGAGTCCACCTTCCGGGTTTATTGCGTCTCTGTGATATTCCAGTCCGGGATTTGTCCGTGATTCGAGTGCACATTCCGGGTATATTGTGTCTATGTAATATTCCGGTCCGGGTTTTGCCCGTGATGCGAGTCCACATTCCGGGTATATTGTATCTGTGTGAGATTGCATTCCGGGTTTTGCCAGTGATGCGAGTCCGCTTTCAGGGTATATTGTGTCTGTGTGATATTCCAATCCGGGTGTTGGCCGTGATGCGAGTACACAGTCCGGGTATATTGTGTCTGTCTGATATTCCAGTCCGAGTTCTGCCAGTGACGCGAGTCCACCTTCCGGGTTTATTGCGTCTCTGTGATATTCCATTCCGGGATTTGCCCGTGATTCGAGTGCACATTCCGGGTATATTGTGTCTGTGTGATATTCCAGTCCGGTGTTTGCCAGTGACGCGAGTCCACATTCAGGGTATATTGTGTCTGTGTGATATTCCAGTCCGGGTTTTGCCAGTGACGCGAGTCCACCTTCCGGGTTTATTGCGTCTCTGTGATATTCCAGTCCGGGATTTGCCCGTGATTCGAGTGCACATTCCGGGTATATTGTGTCTATGTAATATTCCGGTCCGGGTTTTGCCCGTGCCGCGAATCCACATTCCGGGTATATTGCGTCTGTGTGATATTCCAATTCGGGTTTTGCCCGTGACGCGAGTCCACATTCAGAGTATATTGTGTCTGCGAGATATTCCAATTCGGGTTTTGCCCGTGATGCGAAACCCATTTTCGGGTATACTGTGTCTGTGTGATTTTCCCGTCCGGTTGTTGCCAGTGACTCGAGTCCACAGTCTGTTTATATTGTGTCTGTGTGAAATTCCTTTCCGGGTTTTGCCAGTGACGCGAGTCCATATTCCGTGTATATTGCGTCTCTGTGATATTCCAGTCCGGGGTTTGCCCGTGATGCGAGTCCACATTCCGGGTATATTGTGTCTGTGTGATATTCCAGTCCGGATTTTGCCCGTGACGTGAGTCCACATTCCAGGTATATTGTGTCTGTGTGATATTCCAGTCCGGGTATATCCCGTGATGCGAGTCCACACTCCGGGTATATTCTGTCTGAGTGATATTCCAGTCCGGGATTTGCCCGTGATGCGAGTGCACATTCCGGCTATATTGTGTCTGTGTGATATTCCAGTCCGGGTTTTGCCATTGACGCGAGTCCACACTCCGGGTATATTGTGTCTGTGTGATATTCCAGTCCGGGTTTTGCCATTGACGCGAGTCCACATTCCGGGTATATTGTGTCTGTGTGATATTCCAGTCCTGGTTTTGCCCGTGATGCGAGTCCACATTCCGGGTATATTGTGTCTGTGTGATATTCCAGTCCGGACTTTGTCCGTGACGTCAGTCCATAGTCCGGGTATATTGTGTCTGTGTGATATTCCAGTCCGGGTTTTGTCCGTGACGTGAGTCCACATTCCGGGTATATTCTGTCTGTGTGATATTCCAGTCCGGGTTTTGCCGTGATGCGATTCCACATTCCGGGTATATTGTGTCTGTGTGATATTGCAGTCCGGGTTTTGCCAGTGATGCGAGTCCACAGTCCGGGTATATTGTGTCTGTGTGAGATTCCAGTCCGGGTTTTGCCCGTGATGCGAGTCCGCTTTCAGGGTATATTGTGTCTGTGTGATATTGCAGTCCGGGTTTTGCCAGTGACGCGAGTCCGCTTTCAGGGTATATTGTGTCTGTGTGATATTGCAGTCCGGGTTTTGTCAGTGACGCGAGTCCACCTTCCGGGTTTATTGCGTCTCTGTGATATTCCAGTCCGGGATTTGCCCGTGATGCGAGTCCTCAGTCCTGGTAAATTGTGTCTGTGTGATATTCCAGTCCGGGTTTTGCCCGTGACGCGAGTCCACATTCCGGGTGTGTTATGTCTGTGTGATATTCCACTCCGGGTTTTCCCCGTGATGCGAGTCCTCAGTCCTGGTAAATTGTGTCTGTGTGATATTCCAGTCCGGGTTTTGCCAGTGACGCGAGTCCACCTTCCGGGTATATTGTGTCTGTGTGATATTCCAGTCCGGGTTCTGCCCGTGACGCGAATCCACATTCCGTGTATATTGTGTCTGTGTGATATTCCAATTCGGGTTTTGCCCGTGACGTGAGTCCACAGTCCGGGTATATTGTGTCTGTGTGATATTCCAGTCCGGGTTTTGTCCGTGACGTGATCCACAGTCCGGGTATATTGTGTCTGTGTGATATTCCAGTCCGGGTTCTGCCAGCGACGCGAGTCTACAGTCCGTGTATATTGTGTCTGTGTGATTTTCCAGTCCGGGTTTTGCCCGTGATGCGAATCCACAGTCCGGGTATATTGTATCTGTGTGACATTCCAGTCCGAGTTTTGCCAGTGACGCGAGACAGCAGTCCGGGTATATTGTGTCTGTGTGATATTCCAGTCCGGGATTTGCCAGTGATGCGAGTCCGCTTTCAGGGAATATTGTGTCTGTGTGAAATTCCTGTCCCGGTTTTGCCAGTGACGCGAGTCCACATTCCGGGTATATTGTGTCTGTGTGATGTTCCTGAACGGGTTTTGCCCGTGATGCGAGTCCACATTCCGGGTATATTGCGTCTGTGTGATATTCCAGTCCGGGATTTGCCCGTGATGCGAGTCCACAGTCCGGGTATATTGTGTCTGTGTGATATTCCAGTCCGGATTTTGCCCGTGATGCGAGTCCACAGTCCGGGTATATTGTATCTGTGTGATATTCCAGTCTGGGTTTTGCCAGTGACGGGGGTCCACATTCCAGGTATATTGCGTCTGTGTGATTTTCCAGTCCGGGATTTGCCCGTGATGCGAGTACACATTCCGGGTATATTGTGTCTGTGTGATGTTCCTGAACGGGTTTTGCCCGTGATGCGAGTCCACATTCCGGGTATATTGTGTCTGTGTGATATTCCAGTCCGGGTTTTGCCACTGACGGGAGTCCACATTCCAGGTATATTGCGTCTGTGTGATATTCCAGTCCGGGATTTGCCCGTGATGCGAGTACACATTCCAGGTACATTGCGTCTGTGTGATATTCCAGTCCGGGATTTGCCCGTGATGCGAGTCCACAGTCCGGGTATATTGTGTCTGTGTGATATTCCAGTCCGGATTTTGCCCGTGATGCAAGTCCACAGTCCGGGTATATTGTATCTGTGTGATATTGCAGTCCGGGTTTTGCCCGTGATGCGAGTACACATTCCGGGTATATTGCGTCTGTGTGATATTCCAGTCCGGGTTCTGCCAGCGACGCGAGTCCACAGTCCGGGTATATTGTGTCTGTCTGATATTCAAGTCCGGGTTTTGCCAGTGATGCGAGTCCGCTTTCAGGGTATATTGTCTCTGTGTGATATTCCAGTCCGGGTTTTGCCAGTGACGCGAGTCCACATTCCGGGTATATTGTCTCTGTGTGATATGGCAGTCCGGGTTTTGCCAGTGACGCGAGTCCGCTTTCAGGGTATATTGTCTCTGTGTGATATTCCAGTCCGGGTTTTGCCAGTGACGCGAGTCCACCATCCGGGTTTATTGCGTCTCTGTGATATTCCAGTCCGGGTTTTGCCAGTGATTCGAGTCCACATTCCGGGTGTGTTATGTCTGTGTGATATACCAGTCCGGGTTTTCCCCGTGATGCGAATCCTCAGTCCTGGTATATTGTGTCTCTGTGATATTCCAGTCCGGGTTTTGCCAGTGATGTGAGTCCTCATTCCGGGTGTGTTATGTCTGTCTGATATTGCAGTCCGGGTTTTGCCAGTGATGCGAATCCTCAGTCCTGGTATATTGTGTCTCTGTGATATTCCAATTCGGGTTTTGCCCGTGATGCGATTCCACATGCCACGTATATTGAGACTGTGTGATATTACAGTCCGGGTTTTGCCCGTGACGTGAGTCCACACTCCGGGTATATTGTGTCTGTGTGAGATTCCAGTCCGGGTTTTGCCCGTGATGCGAGTCCGTTTTCAGGGTATATTGTGTCTGTGTGATATTCCAGTCCGGGTTTTGCCAGTGACGCGAGTCCACCTTCCGGGTTTATTGCGTCTCTGTGATATTCCAGTCCGGGTTTTGCCAGTGATGTGAGTCCTCATTCCGTGTGTGTTATGTCTGTCTGATATTGCATTCCGGGTTTTCCCCGTGATGCGAGTCCTCAGTCCTGGTATATTGTGTCTGTGTGATATTCCAGTCCGGGTATTGCCCGTGACGCGAGACAGCAGTCCGGGTATATTGTGTCTGTGTGATTTTCCAGTCCGGGTATTGCCCGTGACGCGAATCTACATTCCGGGTATATTTTATCTGTGTGATATTCCAGTCTGGGTTTTGCCAGTGACGCGAGTCAACAGTCTGGTTATATTCTGTCTGTGTGATATTCCCGTCCGGGTTTTGCCAGTGACGCGAGTCCACATTCCGGGTATATTCTGTCTGTGTGATATTCCAGTCCGGGTTTTGCCGTGATGCGATTCCACATTCCGGGTATATTGTGTCTGTGTGATATTGCAGTCCGGGTTTTGCCAGTGATGCGAGTCCACAGTCCGGGTATATTGTGTCTGTGTGAGATTCCAGTCCGGGTTTTGCCCGTGATGCGAGTCCGCTTTCAGGGTATATTGTGTCTGTGTGATATTGCAGTCCGGGTTTTGCCAGTGACGCGAGTCCGCTTTCAGGGTATATTGTGTCTGTGTGATATTGCAGTCCGGGTTTTGTCAGTGACGCGAGTCCACCTTCCGGGTTTATTGCGTCTCTGTGATATTCCAGTCCGGGATTTGCCCGTGATGCGAGTCCTCAGTCCTGGTAAATTGTGTCTGTGTGATATTCCAGTCCGGGTTTTGCCCGTGACGCGAGTCCACATTCCGGGTGTGTTATGTCTGTGTGATATTCCACTCCGGGTTTTCCCCGTGATGCGAGTCCTCAGTCCTGGTAAATTGTGTCTGTGTGATATTCCAGTCCGGGTTCTGCCCGTGACGCGAATCCACATTCCGTGTATATTGTGTCTGTGTGATATTCCAATTCGGGTTTTGCCCGTGACGTGAGTCCACAGTCCGGGTATATTGTGTCTGTGTGATATTCCAGTCCGGGTTTTGTCCGTGACGTGATCCACAGTCCGGGTATATTGTGTCTGTGTGATATTCCAGTCCGGGTTCTGCCAGCGACGCGAGTCTACAGTCCGTGTATATTGTGTCTGTGTGATTTTCCAGTCCGGGTTTTGCCCGTGATGCGAATCCACAGTCCGGGTATATTGTATCTGTGTGACATTCCAGTCCGAGTTTTGCCAGTGACGCGAGACAGCAGTCCGGGTATATTGTGTCTGTGTGATATTCCAGTCCGGGATTTGCCAGTGATGCGAGTCCGCTTTCAGGGAATATTGTGTCTGTGTGAAATTCCTGTCCCGGTTTTGCCAGTGACGCGAGTCCACATTCCGGGTATATTGTGTCTGTGTGATGTTCCTGAACGGGTTTTGCCCGTGATGCGAGTCCACATTCCGGGTATATTGCGTCTGTGTGATATTCCAGTCCGGGATTTGCCCGTGATGCGAGTCCACAGTCCGGGTATATTGTGTCTGTGTGATATTCCAGTCCGGATTTTGCCCGTGATGCGAGTCCACAGTCCGGGTATATTGTATCTGTGTGATATTCCAGTCTGGGTTTTGCCAGTGACGGGGGTCCACATTCCAGGTATATTGCGTCTGTGTGATTTTCCAGTCCGGGATTTGCCCGTGATGCGAGTACACATTCCGGGTATATTGTGTCTGTGTGATGTTCCTGAACGGGTTTTGCCCGTGATGCGAGTCCACATTCCGGGTATATTGTGTCTGTGTGATATTCCAGTCCGGGTTTTGCCACTGACGGGAGTCCACATTCCAGGTATATTGCGTCTGTGTGATATTCCAGTCCGGGATTTGCCCGTGATGCGAGTACACATTCCAGGTACATTGCGTCTGTGTGATATTCCAGTCCGGGATTTGCCCGTGATGCGAGTCCACAGTCCGGGTATATTGTGTCTGTGTGATATTCCAGTCCGGATTTTGCCCGTGATGCAAGTCCACAGTCCGGGTATATTGTATCTGTGTGATATTGCAGTCCGGGTTTTGCCCGTGACGCGAGTCCACCTTCCGGGTTTATTGCGTCTCTGTGATATTCCAGTCCGGGTTTTCCCCGTGATGCGAGTCCTCAGTCCTGGTATATTGTGTCTGTGTGATATTCCAGTCCGGGTATTGCCCGTGACGCGAGACAGCAGTCCGGGTATATTGTGTCTGTGTGATTTTCCAGTCCGGGTATTGCCCGTGACGCGAATCTACATTCCGGGTATATTGTATCTGTGTGATATTCCAGGCTGGGTTTTGCCAGTGACGCGAGTCAACAGTCTGGTTATATTCTGTCTGTGTGATATTCCCGTCCGGGTTTTGCCAGTGACGCGAGTCCACATTCCGGGTATATTCTGTCTGTGTGATATTCCAGTCCGGGTTTTGCCGTGATGCGATTCCACATTCCGGGTATATTGTGTCTGTGTGATATTGCAGTCCGGGTTTTGCCAGTGATGCGAGTCCACAGTCCGGGTATATTGTGTCTGTGTGATATTGCAGTCCGGGTTTTGCCCGTGACGCGAGTCCACATTCCGGCTATATAGTGTCTGTGTGATATTTCAGTTCGGGTTTTGCCCGTGACTCGAGTCCACATTCCGTGTATATTGTGTCTGTGTGATATTTCAGTCAGGGCTTTGTCCGTGACGCGAGTCCATATTCCGGGTATATTGTATCTGTGTGATATTCCAGTCCGGGTTTTGCCAGTGACGCGAGTACACATTCCGGGTATATTGTGTCTGTGTGATATTCCAGTCCGGGTTCTGCCAGTGACGCGAGTCCACATTCCGGGTATATTGTAAATGTGTGATAATCCAGTCCGGGTTTTGCCAGTGACGCGAGTCCACCTTCCGTGTACATTATGTCTGTGTGATATTTCAGTCAGGGCTTTGTCCGTGATGCGAGTCCACATTCCGGGTATATTGTATCTGTGTGATATTCCAGTCCGGTTTTTGCCCGTGACGCGAGTCCACATTCCGTGTACATTATGTCTGTGTGATATTTCAGTCCGGGTTTTGCCCGTGATACGAGTCCACATTCCGCGTATATTGTGTCTGTGTGATATTCCAGTCCGGGTTCTGCCAGTGACGCGAGTCCACCTTCCGGGTTTATTGCGTCTCTGTGATATTCCAGTCCGGGTTTTGCCCGTGATGCGAGTCCACATTCCGGGTATATTGTGTCTGTGTGATATTCCAGTCCGGGTTTTGCCCGTGACGTGAGTCCACAGTCCGGGTATATTGTGTCTGTGTGATATTCCAGTCCGGACTTTGTCCGTGACGTGAGTCCACAGTCCGGGTATATTGTGTCTGTGTGATATTCCAGTCCGGGTTTTGTCCGTGACGTGAGTCCACAGTCCGGGTATATTGTGTCTGTGTGATATTCCAGTCCGGGTTTTGTCCGTGACGTGAGTCCACAGTCCGGGTATATTGTGTCTGTGTGATATTCCAGTCCGGGTTTTGTCCGTGACGTGAGTCCACAGTCCGGGTATATTCGGGTTTTGCCCGTGACGCGAGTCCACCTTCCGGGTATATTGTATCTGTGTGATATTCCAGTCCGGGTTTTGCCAGTGACGCGAGTCCACCTTCCGGGTTTATTGCGTCTCTGTGATATTCCAGTCCGGGTTTTGCCCGTGATGCGAGTCCACATTCCGGGTATATTGTGTCTGTGTGATATTCCAGTCCGGCTTTTGCCCGTGATGCGAGTCAACAGTCTGGTAATATTGAGACTGTGTGATATTCCAGTCCTGGTTTTGCCCGTGACGCGAGTCCACCTTCCGGTTATATTGTATCTGTGTGATATTCCAGTCCGGGTTCTGCCAGTGACGCGAGTCCACAGTCCGTGTATATTGTGTCTGTCTGATATTCCAGTCCGGGTTTTGTCAGTGACGCGAGTCCGCTTTCAGGGTATATTGTATCCGTGTGATATTCCAGTCCGGGTTTTGTCAGTGACGCGAGTCCACATTTCGGGTATATTGTGTCTGTGTGATATTCCAGTCCTGGTTTTGCCCGTGACGCGAGTCCACATTCAGCGTATATTGTGTCTGTGTGATATTCCAGTCCGGTTTTGCCCGTGACGCGAGTCCACATTCCGGGTATATTGTATCTGTGTGAGATTGCATTCCGGGTTTTGCCAGTGATGCGAGTCCGCTTTCAGGGTATATTGTGTCTGTGTGATATTCCAATCCGGGTGTTGGCCGTGATGCGAGTACACAGTCCGGGTATATTGTGTCTGTCTGATATTCCAGTCCGAGTTCTGCCAGTGACGCGAGTCCACCTTCCGGGTTTATTGCGTCTCTGTGATATTCCATTCCGGGATTTGCACGTGATTCGAGTGCACAGTCCGGGTATATTGTGTCTGTGTGAAATTCCAGTCCGGGTTTTGCCGGTGACGCGAGTCAACAGTCTGGTAATATTGAGACTGTGTGATATTCCAGTCCTGGTTTTGCCCGTGATGCGAGTCCACATTCCGGGTATATTGTGTCTGTGTGATATTCCAGTCCGGGTTTTGCCAGTGATGCAAGTCCGCTTTCAGGGTATATTGTATCTGTGTGATATTCCAGTCCGGGTTTTGTCAGTGACGCGAGTCCACATTCCGGGTATATTGTGTCTGTGTGATATTCCAGTCCGGGTTTTGCCCGTGATGCGAGTCCACATTCCGGGTATATTGAGTCTGTGTGATATTCCAGTCCTGGTTTTGCCCGTGACGCGAGTCCACATTCAGCGTATATTGTGTCTGTGTGATATTCCAGTCCGGTTTTGCCCGTGACGCGAGTCCACCTTCCGGTTATATTGTATCTGTGTGATATTCCAGTCCGGGTTCTGCCAGTGACGCGAGTCCACAGTCCGTGTATATTGTGTCTGTCTGATATTCCAGTCCGGGTTTTGTCAGTGACGCGAGTCCACCTTCCGGGTTTATTGCGTCTCTGTGATATTCCAGTCCGGGATTTGCCCGTGACGCGAGTCCACATTCCAAGTATATTGCGTCTCTGTGATATTCCAGTCCGGGATTTGCCAGTGACGTGATTCCACAGTCCGTGTATATTGTGTCTGTGTGATATTCCAGTCCGGGTTTTGCCAGTGACGTGATTCCACATTCCAGGTATATTGCGTCTGTGTGATATTCCAGTCCGGGATTTGCCAGTGACGTGATTCCACATTCCAGGTATATTGCGTCTGTGTGATATTCCAGTCCGGGTTCTGCCAGCGACGCGAGTCCACAGTCCGTGTATATTGTGTCTGTGTGATATTCCAGTCCGGGTGTTGCCAGCGACGCGAGTCCACAGTCCGTGTATATTGTGTCTGTGTGATATTCCAGTCCCGGTTTTGCCAGCGACGCGAGTCCACATTCCGGGTGTGTTATGTCTGTGTGATATTCCAGTCCGGGTTTTCCCCGTGATGCGAGTCCTCAGTCCTGGTATATTGTGTCTGTGTGATATTCCAGTCCGCGTTTTGACCGTGACGCGAGTCCACATTCCAGGTATATTGTGTCTGTGTGACATTCCAGTCCGGGATTTGCCAGAGACGCGAGTCCACATTCCGGGTAATTTGTGTCTGTGTGATATTCCAATTCGTGTTTTGGCCGTGATGCGAAACCCATTTCCGGGTATATTGTGTCTGTGTGAAATTCCAGTCCGGGTTTCGCCAGTGACGCGAGACAACAGTCCGGGTATATTGTGTCTGTGTGATGTTCCAGAACGGGTTTTGCCCGTGACGCGAGTCAACAGTCTGGCTATATTGAGACTGTGTGATATTCCAGTCCTGTTTTTGCCCGTGATGCGAGTCCACATTCCGGGTATATTGTATCTGTGTGATATTCCATTCCGGGTGTTGGCCGTGATGCGAGTACACAGTCCGGCTATATTGTGTCTGTCTGATATTCCAGTCCGAGTTCTGCCAGTGACGCGAGTCCACCTTCCGGGTTTATTGCGACTCTGTGATATTCCATTCCGGGATTTGCCCGTGATTCGAGTGCACATTCCGGGTATATTGTGTCTGTGTGATATTCCAGTCCGGGGTTTGCCAGTGACGCGAGTCCACCTTCCGGGTTTATTGCGTCTCTGTGATATTCCAGTCCGGGATTTGTCCGTGATTCGAGTGCACATTCCGGGTATATTGTGTCTATGTAATATTCCGGTCCGGGTTTTGCCCGTGATGCGAGTCCACATTCCGGGTATATTGTATCTGTGTGAGATTGCATTCCGGGTTTTGCCAGTGATGCGAGTCCGCTTTCAGGGTATATTGTGTCTGTGTGATATTCCAATCCGGGTGTTGGCCGTGATGCGAGTACACAGTCCGGGTATATTGTGTCTGTCTGATATTCCAGTCCGAGTTCTGCCAGTGACGCGAGTCCACCTTCCGGGTTTATTGCGTCTCTGTGATATTCCATTCCGGGATTTGCACGTGATTCGAGTGCACATTCCGGGTATATTGTGTCTGTGTGATATTCCAGTCCGGTGTTTGCCAGTGACGCGAGTCCACATTCAGGGTATATTGTGTCTGTGTGATATTCCAGTCCGGGTTTTGCCAGTGACGCGAGTCCACCTTCCGGGTTTATTGCGTCTCTGTGATATTCCAGTCCGGGATTTGCCCGTGATTCGAGTGCACATTCCGGGTATATTGTGTCTATGTAATATTCCGGTCCGGGTTTTGCCCGTGCCGCGAATCCACATTCCGGGTATATTGCGTCTGTGTGATATTCCAATTCGGGTTTTGCCCGTGACGCGAGTCCACATTCAGAGTATATTGTGTCTGCGAGATATTCCAATTCGGGTTTTGCCCGTGATGCGAAACCCATTTTCGGGTATACTGTGTCTGTGTGATTTTCCCGTCCGGTTGTTGCCAGTGACTCGAGTCCACAGTCTGTTTATATTGTGTCTGTGTGAAATTCCTTTCCGGGTTTTGCCAGTGACGCGAGTCCATATTCCGTGTATATTGCGTCTCTGTGATATTCCAGTCCGGGGTTTGCCCGTGATGCGAGTACACATTCCAGGTATATTGCGTCTCTGTGATATTCCAGTCCGGGATTTGCCCGTGATGCGAGTGCACATTCCAGGTATATTGTGTCTGTGTGATATTCCAGTCCGGGTATATCCCGTGATGCGAGTCCACACTCCGGGTATATTCTGTCTGAGTGATATTCCAGTCCGGGATTTGCCCGTGATGCGAGTGCACATTCCGGCTATATTGTGTCTGTGTGATATTCCAGTCCGGGTTTTGCCATTGACGCGAGTCCACACTCCGGGTATATTGTGTCTGTGTGATATTCCAGTCCGGGTTTTGCCATTGACGCGAGTCCACATTCCGGGTATATTGTGTCTGTGTGATATTCCAGTCCGTGTTTTGCCAGTGACGCGAGTCCACCTTCCGGGTTTATTGCGTCTCTGTGATATTCCAGTCCTGGTTTTGCCCGTGATGCGAGTCCACATTCCGGGTATATTGTGTCTGTGTGATATTCCAGTCCGGACTTTGTCCGTGACGTCAGTCCATAGTCCGGGTATATTGTGTCTGTGTGATATTCCAGTCCGGGTTTTGTCCGTGACGTGAGTCCACAGTCCGGGTATATTGTGTCTGTGTGATATTCCAATTCGGATTTTGCCCGTGACGCGAGTCCACATTCCGGGTATATTGTGTCTGTGTGATATTCCAGTCCGGACTTTGTCCGTGACGTGAGTCCACATTCCGGGTTTATTGCGTCTCTGTGATATTCCAGTCCGGGTTTTGCCCGTGACGCGAGACAACAGTCCGGGTATATTGTGTCTGTGTGATATTCCAGTCCGCGTTTTGACTGTGACGCGAGTCCACATTCCAGGTATATTGCGTCTGTGTGATATTCCAGTCCGGGTTCTGCCAGCGACGCGAGTCCACAGTCCGTGTATATTGTGTCTGTGTGATATTCCAGTCCGGTTATTGCTAGTGACGCGAGTCCACAGTCCGTGTATATTGCGTCTGTGTGATATTCCAGTCCGGTTTTTGCCAGTGACGCGAGTCCGCCTTCCGGGTTAATTGCGTCTCTGTGATATTCCAGTCCGGGAATTGCCAGAGACGCGAGTCCACATTCCGGGTAATTTGTGTCTGTGTGATATTCCAATTCGTGTTTTGGCCGTGATGCGAGTCCACATTCCGGGTTTATTGTATCTGTGTGAGATTGCATTCCGGGTTTGGCCAGTGATGCGAGTCCGCTTTCAGGGTATATTGTGTCTGTGTGATATTCCAATCCGGGTGTTGGCCGTGATGCGAGTACACATTCCGGGTCTATTGTGTCTGTGTGATATTCCAGTCCGGGTTTTGTACGTGACGTGAGTCCACAGTCCGTGTATATTGTGTCTGTGTGATATTCCAGTCCGAGTTCTGCCAGTGACGCGAGTCCACCTTCCGTGTATATTGTATCTGTGTGATATTCCAGTCCGGGTTTTGCCCGTGCCGCGAATCCACATTCCGTGTATATTGTGTCTGTGTGATATTCCAGTCCGGGTTTTGCCAGTGACGCGAGACAACAGTCCGGGTATATTGTGTCTGTGTGATGTTCCAGAACGGGTTTTGCCTGTGACACGAGTCAACAGTCTGGTTATATTGAGACTGTGTGATATTCAAGTCCGGGTTTTGCCAGTGAAACGAGTCCACCTTCCGGGTTTATTGCGTCTGTGTAATATTCCAGTCCGGGTTTTGCCCGTGACGCGAGTCCACAGTCCGGGTATATTGTGTCTGTGTGATATTCCAGTCCGGGTTTTGCCCGTGACGTGAGTCCACAGTCCGGGTATATTGTGTCTGTGTGAAATTCCAGTCCGGGTTTTGCCGGTGACGCGAGACAACAGTCCGGGTATATTGTGTCTGTGTGATGTTCCAGAACGGGTTTTGCCTGTGACACGAGTCAACAGTCTGGTTATATCGAGACTGTGTGATATTCAAGTCCGGGTTTTGCCAGTGAAACGAGTCCACCTTCCGGGTTTATTGCGTCTGTGTAATATTCCAGTCCGGGTTTTGCCCGTGACGCGAGTCCACAGTCCGGGTATATTGTGTCTGTGTGATATTCCAGTCCGGGTTTTGCCCGTGACGTGAGTCCACAGTCCGGGTATATTGTGTCTGTGTGAAATTCCAGTCCGGGTTTTGCCGGTGACGCGAGACAACAGTCCGGGTATATTGTGTCTGTGTGATGTTCCAGAACGGGTTTTGCCCGTGATGCGAGTCAACTGTCTGGTTATATTGAGACTGTGTGATATTCCAGTCCTGGTTTTGCCCGTGATGCGAGTCCGCTTTCAGGGTATATTGTGTCTGTGTGATATTCCAGTCCGGGTTTTGCCAGTGATGCAAGTCCGCTTTCAGGGTATATTGTATCTGTGTGAGATTCCAGTCCGGGTTTTGTCAGTGACGCGAGACAACAGTCCGGGTATATTGTGTCTGTGTGATATTCCAGTCCTGGTTTTGCCCGTGACGCGAGTCCACCTTGCGGTTATATTGTATCTGTGTGATATTCCAGTCCGGGTTTTGCCCGTGACGCGAGTCCACCTTCCGGGTATATTGTATCTGTGTGATATTCCAGTCCGGGTTCTGCCAGTGACGCGAGTCCACAGTCCGTGTATATTGTGTCTGTGTGATATTCCAGTCCGGGTTTTGCCCGTGACGTGAGTCCACAGTCCGGGTATATTGTGTCTGTGTGAAATTCCAGTCCGGGTTTTGCCGGTGACGCGAGACAACAGTCCGGGTATATTGTGTCTGTGTGATGTTCCAAAACGGGTTTTGCCCGTGACGCGAGTCAACAGTCTGGTTATATTGAGACTGTGTGATATTCCAGTCCTGGTTTTGTCCGTGACGTGAGTCCACAGTCCGGGTATATTGTGTCTGTGTGATATTCCAGTCCGGGTTTTGCCAGTGACGCGAGTCCACCTTCCGGGTTTATTGCGTCTCTGTGATATTCCAGTCCGGGATTTGCCCGTGATGCGAGTACACATTCCGGGTATATTGTGTCTGTGTGATTTTCCAGTCTGAGTATATCCCGTGATGCGAATCCACACTCCGGGTATATTCTGTCTGTGTGATATTCCAGTCCGGGCTTTGTCCGTGACGTGAGTCCACTGTCCGGCTATATTGTGTCTGTGTGATATTCCAGTCCTGGTTTTGCCCGTGCCGCGAATCCACATTTCGGGTATATTGTGTCTGTATGATATTCCAGTCCGGGTGTTGGCAGTGACTGGAGTCCACAGTCTGGTTATATTGTGTCTGTGTGATATTCCAGTCCGGGTTTTGCCCGTGACGTGAGTCCACAGTCCGGGTATATTGTGTCTGTGTGAAATTCCAGTCCGGGTTTTGCCGGTGACGCGAGACAACAGTCCGGGTATATTGTGTCTGTGTGATGTTCCAAAACGGGTTTTGCCCGTGACGCGAGTCAACAGTCTGGTTATATTGAGACTGTGTGATATTCCAGTCCTGGTTTTGTCCGTGACGTGAGTCCACAGTCCGGGTATATTGTGTCTGTGTGATATTCCAGTCCGGGTTTTGCCAGTGACGCGAGTCCACCTTCCGGGTTTATTGAGTCTCTGTGATATTCCAGTCCGGGATTTGCCCGTGATGCGAGTCCACAGTCTGGGTATATTGTCTCTGTGTGATATTCCAGTCCGGGTCTTGCCAGAGACGCGAGTACACATTCCGGGTATATTGTGTCTGTGTGATATTCCAGTCCGGGTTTTGCCCGTGACGCGAGACAACAGTCCGGGTATATTGTGTCTGTGTGATATTCCAGTCCGGTTTTTGCCAGTGACGCGAGAGAACAGTCCGGGTATATTGTGTCTGAGTGATGTTCCAGAACGGGTTTTGCCTGTGACACGAGTCAACAGTCTGGTTATATTGAGACTGTGTGATATTCAAGTCCGGGTTTTGCCAGTGAAACGAGTCCACCTTCCGGGTTTATTGCGTCTCTGTGATATTCCAGTCCGAGATTTGCCCGTGATTCGAGTGCACATTCCGGGTATATTGTGTCTGTGTGAGATTGCATTCCGGGTTTTGCAAGTGATGCGAGTCCGCTTTCAGGGTATATTGTGTCTGTGTGATATTCCAATCCGGGTTTTGCCCGTGATGCGAAACCCATTTTCGGGTATATTGTGTCTGTGTGATATTCCATTGCGTGTTTTGACAGTGTCGCGAGCCCAGATTCCGGGTATATTGTGTCTGTGTGATATTCCAGTCCGGGTTTTGCCCGTGATGCGAGTCCACCTTCCGGGTATATTGTATCTGTGTGATATTTCAGTCAGGGTTTTGCCAGTGACGCGAGTACACATTCCGGGTATATTGTATCTGTGTGATATTGCACTCCGGGTTTTGCCAGTGACGCGAGTACACATTCCGGGTATATTGTATCTGTGTGATATTGCACTCCGGGTTTTGCCAGTGACGCGAGTACACATTCCGGGTATATTGTGTCTGTGTGAGATTCCAGTCCGGGTTTTGCCCGTGACGCGAGTCCACATTCCGGCTATATAGTGTCTGTGTGATATTCCAGTTCGGGTTTTGCCCGTGACGCGAGTCCACATTCCGGGTATATTGTGTCTGTGTGATATTTCAGTCAGTGTTTTGCCCGTGACGCGAGTCCACATTCCGGGTATATTGTGTCTGTGTGATATTTCAGTCAGGGTTTTGCCCGTGATGCGAGTCCACATTCCGGGTATATTGTATCTGTGTGATATTGCACTCCGGGTTTTGCCAGTGACGCGAGTACACATTCCGGGTATATTGTGTCTGTGTGATATTCCAGTCCACGTTTTGACCGTGACGCGATTCCACATTCCAGGTATATAGCGTCTGTGTGATATTCCAGTCCGGGTTTTGCCAGAGACCCGAGTCCACATTCCGGGTATATTGTGTCTGTGTAATATTCCAGTCCGGGTTTTGCCCGTGACGCGAGTCCACAGTCCGGGTATATTGTGTCTGTGTGATATTCCAGTCCGAGTTTTGCCCGTGACGTGAGTCCACAGTCCGGGTTTATTGTGTCTGTGTGAAATTCCAGTCCGGGTTTTGCCGGTGACGCGAGACAACAGTCCGGGTATATTGTGTCTGTGTGATGTTCCAGAACGGGTTTTGCCCGTGATGCGAGTCAACTGTCTGGTTATATTGAGACTGTGTGATATTCCAGTCCTGGTTTTGCCCGTGATGCGAGTCCGCTTTCAGGGTATATTGTGTCTGTGTGATATTCCAGTCCGGGTTTTGCCAGTGATGCAAGTCCGCTTTCAGGGTATATTGTGTCTGTGTGAGATTCCAGTCCGGGTTTTGTCAGTGACGCGAGACAACAGTCCGGGTATATTGTGTCTGTGTGATATTCCAGTCCTGGTTTTGCCCGTGACGCGAGTCCACCTTGCGGTTATATTGTATCTGTGTGATATTCCAGTCCGGGTTTTGCCCGTGACGCGAGTCCACCTTCCGGGTATATTGTATCTGTGTGATATTCCAGTCCGGGTTCTGCCAGTGACGCGAGTCCACAGTCCGTGTATATTGTGTCTGTCTGATATTCCAGTCCGGGTTTTGTCAGTGACGCGAGTCCACCTTCCGGGTTTATTGCGTCTCTGTGATATTCCAGTCCGGGATTTGCCCGTGACGCGAGTCCACATTCCAAGTATATTGCGTCTGTGTGGTATTCCAGTCCGGGATTTGCCAGTGACGTGATTCCACATTCCAGGTATATTGCGTCTGTGTGATATTCCATTCCGGGTTCTGCCAGCGATGCGAGTCCACAGTCCGTGTATATTGTGTCTGTGTGATATTCCAGTCCGGGTTTTGCCAGTGACGCGAGTCCACCTTCCGGGTTTATTGCGTCTCTGTGATATTCCAGTCCGGGATTTGCCCGTGATTCGAGTGCACATTCCGGGTATATTGTGTCTGTTTGATATTCCAATTCGGGTTTTGCCCGTGATGCGAAACCCATTTTCGGGTATATTGTGTCTGTGTGATTTTCCCGTCCGGGTGTTGCCAGTGACTCGAGTCCACAGTCTGGTTATATTGTGTCTGTGTGAAATTCCTGTCTGGGTTTTGCCAGTGACGCGAGTCCACATTCCGGGTATATTGTGTCTGTGTGATATTTCAGTCCGGGTTTTGCCCGTGACGCGAGACAACAGTCCGGGTATATTGTGTCTGTGTGATGTTCCAGAACGGGTTTTGCCCGTGACACGAGTCAACAGTCTGGTTATATTGAGAATGTGTGATATTCCAGTCCGGGTTTTGCCAGTGACGCGAGTCCACCTTCCGGGTTTATTGCGTCTCTGTGATATTCCAGTCCGGGATGCGAGTCCACAGTCTGGGTATATTGTGTCTGTGTAATATTCCAGCCCGCGTATTGCCCGTGACGCGAGTCCACATTCCGGGTGTGTTATGTCTGTGTGATATTCCAGTCCGGGTTTTCCCCGTGATGCGAGTCCTCAGTCCTGGTATATTGTGTCTGTGTGATTTTCCAGTCGGGGTTTTGACCGTGACGCGAGTCCACATTCCAGGTATATTGCGTCTGTGTGATATTCCAGTCCGGGTTCTGCCAGCGACGCGAGTCCACAGTCCGTGTATATTGTGTCTGTGTGACATTCCAGTCCGGTTTTTGCCAGTGACGCGAGTCCACATTCCGGGTATATTGTGTCTGTGTGATATTCCAGTCCGGTTTTTGCCAGTGACGCGAGAGAACAGTCCGGGTATATTGTGTCTGAGTGATGTTCCAGAACGGGTTTTGCCTGTGACACGAGTCAACAGTCTGGTTATATTGAGACTGTGTGATATTCAAGTCCGGGTTTTGCCAGTGAAACGAGTCCACCTTCCGGGTTTATTGCGTCTCTGTGATATTCCAGTCCGAGATTTGCCCGTGATTCGAGTGCACATTCCGGGTATATTGTGTCTGTGTGAGATTGCATTCCGGGTTTTGCAAGTGATGCGAGTCCGCTTTCAGGGTATATTGTGTCTGTGTGATATTCCAATCCGGGTTTTGCCCGTGATGCGAAACCCATTTTCGGGTATATTGTGTCTGTGTGATATTCCATTGCGTGTTTTGACAGTGTCGCGAGCCCAGATTCCGGGTATATTGTGTCTGTGTGATATTCCAGTCCGGGTTTTGCCCGTGATGCGAGTCCACCTTCCGGGTATATTGTATCTGTGTGATATTTCAGTCAGGGTTTTGCCAGTGACGCGAGTACACATTCCGGGTATATTGTATCTGTGTGATATTGCACTCCGGGTTTTGCCAGTGACGCGAGTACACATTCCGGGTATATTGTATCTGTGTGATATTGCACTCCGGGTTTTGCCAGTGACGCGAGTACACATTCCGGGTATATTGTGTCTGTGTGAGATTCCAGTCCGGGTTTTGCCCGTGACGCGAGTCCACATTCCGGCTATATAGTGTCTGTGTGATATTCCAGTTCGGGTTTTGCCCGTGACGCGAGTCCACATTCCGGGTATATTGTGTCTGTGTGATATTTCAGTCAGTGTTTTGCCCGTGACGCGAGTCCACATTCCGGGTATATTGTGTCTGTGTGATATTTCAGTCAGGGTTTTGCCCGTGATGCGAGTCCACATTCCGGGTATATTGTATCTGTGTGATATTGCACTCCGGGTTTTGCCAGTGACGCGAGTACACATTCCGGGTATATTGTGTCTGTGTGATATTCCAGTCCGGGTTTTCCCCGTGATGCGAGTCCTCAGTCCTGGTATATTGTGTCTGTGTGATATTCCAGTCCGCGTTTTGACCGTGACGCGAGTCCACATTCCAGGTATATTGTGTCTGTGTGACATTCCAGTCCGGGATTTGCCAGAGACGCGAGTCCACATTCCGGGTAATTTGTGTCTGTGTGATATTTCAGTCAGTGTTTTGCCCGTGACGCGAGTCCACATTCCGGGTATATTGTGTCTGTGTGATATTTCAGTCAGGGTTTTGCCCGTGATGCGAGTCCACATTCCGGGTATATTGTATCTGTGTGATATTGCACTCCGGGTTTTGCCAGTGACGCGAGTACACATTCCGGGTATATTGTGTCTGTGTGATATTCCAGTCCGGGTTTTCCCCGTGATGCGAGTCCTCAGTCCTGGTATATTGTGTCTGTGTGATATTCCAGTCCGCGTTTTGACCGTGACGCGAGTCCACATTCCAGGTATATTGTGTCTGTGTGACATTCCAGTCCGGGATTTGCCAGAGACGCGAGTCCACATTCCGGGTAATTTGTGTCTGTGTGATATTCCAATTCGTGTTTTGGCCGTGATGCGAAACCCATTTCCGGGTATATTGTGTCTGTGTGAAATTCCAGTCCGGGTTTCGCCAGTGACGCGAGACAACAGTCCGGGTATATTGTGTCTGTGTGATGTTCCAGAACGGGTTTTGCCCGTGACGCGAGTCAACATTCTGGCTATATTGAGACTGTGTGATATTCCAGTCCTGTTTTTGCCCGTGATGCGAGTCCACATTCCGGGTATATTGTATCTGTGTGATATTCCATTCCGGGTGTTGGCCGTGATGCGAGTACACAGTCCGGGTATATTGTGTCTGTCTGATATTCCAGTCCGAGTTCTGCCAGTGACGCGAGTCCACCTTCCGGGTTTATTGCGACTCTGTGATATTCCATTCCGGGATTTGCCCGTGATTCGAGTGCACATTCCGGGTATATTGTGTCTGTGTGATATTCCAGTCCGGGGTTTGCCAGTGACGCGAGTCCACCTTCCGGGTTTATTGCGTCTCTGTGATATTCCAGTCCGGGATTTGTCCGTGATTCGAGTGCACATTCCGGGTATATTGTGTCTATGTAATATTCCGGTCCGGGTTTTGCCCGTGATGCGAGTCCACATTCCGGGTATATTGTATCTGTGTGAGATTGCATTCCGGGTTTTGCCAGTGATGCGAGTCCGCTTTCAGGGTATATTGTGTCTGTGTGATATTCCAATCCGGGTGTTGGCCGTGATGCGAGTACACAGTCCGGGTATATTGTGTCTGTCTGATATTCCAGTCCGAGTTCTGCCAGTGACGCGAGTCCACCTTCAGGGTATATTGTGTCTGTGTGATATTCCAGTCCGGGTTTTGCCAGTGACGCGAGTCCACCTTCCGGGTTTATTGCGTCTCTGTGATATTCCAGTCCGGGATTTGCCCGTGATTCGAGTGCACATTCCGGGTATATTGTGTCTGAGTGATGTTCCAGAACGGGTTTTGCCTGTGACACGAGTCAACAGTCTGGTTATATTGAGACTGTGTGATATTCAAGTCCGGGTTTTGCCAGTGAAACGAGTCCACCTTCCGGGTTTATTGCGTCTCTGTGATATTCCAGTCCGAGATTTGCCCGTGATTCGAGTGCACATTCCGGGTATATTGTGTCTGTGTGAGATTGCATTCCGGGTTTTGCAAGTGATGCGAGTCCGCTTTCAGGGTATATTGTGTCTGTGTGATATTCCAATCCGGGTTTTGCCCGTGATGCGAAACCCATTTTCGGGTATATTGTGTCTGTGTGATATTCCATTGCGTGTTTTGACAGTGTCGCGAGCCCAGATTCCGGGTATATTGTGTCTGTGTGATATTCCAGTCCGGGTTTTGCCCGTGATGCGAGTCCACCTTCCGGGTATATTGTATCTGTGTGATATTTCAGTCAGGGTTTTGCCAGTGACGCGAGTACACATTCCGGGTATATTGTATCTGTGTGATATTGCACTCCGGGTTTTGCCAGTGACGCGAGTACACATTCCGGGTATATTGTATCTGTGTGATATTGCACTCCGGGTTTTGCCAGTGACGCGAGTACACATTCCGGGTATATTGTGTCTGTGTGAGATTCCAGTCCGGGTTTTGCCCGTGACGCGAGTCCACATTCCGGCTATATAGTGTCTGTGTGATATTCCAGTTCGGGTTTTGCCCGTGACGCGAGTCCACATTCCGGGTATATTGTGTCTGTGTGATATTTCAGTCAGTGTTTTGCCCGTGACGCGAGTCCACATTCCGGGTATATTGTGTCTGTGTGATATTTCAGTCAGGGTTTTGCCCGTGATGCGAGTCCACATTCCGGGTATATTGTATCTGTGTGATATTGCACTCCGGGTTTTGCCAGTGACGCGAGTACACATTCCGGGTATATTGTGTCTGTGTGATATTCCAGTCCGGGTTTTCCCCGTGATGCGAGTCCTCAGTCCTGGTATATTGTGTCTGTGTGATATTCCAGTCCGCGTTTTGACCGTGACGCGAGTCCACATTCCAGGTATATTGTGTCTGTGTGACATTCCAGTCCGGGATTTGCCAGAGACGCGAGTCCACATTCCGGGTAATTTGTGTCTGTGTGATATTCCAATTCGTGTTTTGGCCGTGATGCGAAACCCATTTCCGGGTATATTGTGTCTGTGTGAAATTCCAGTCCGGGTTTCGCCAGTGACGCGAGACAACAGTCCGGGTATATTGTGTCTGTGTGATGTTCCAGAACGGGTTTTGCCCGTGACGCGAGTCAACATTCTGGCTATATTGAGACTGTGTGATATTCCAGTCCTGTTTTTGCCCGTGATGCGAGTCCACATTCCGGGTATATTGTATCTGTGTGATATTCCATTCCGGGTGTTGGCCGTGATGCGAGTACACAGTCCGGGTATATTGTGTCTGTCTGATATTCCAGTCCGAGTTCTGCCAGTGACGCGAGTCCACCTTCCGGGTTTATTGCGACTCTGTGATATTCCATTCCGGGATTTGCCCGTGATTCGAGTGCACATTCCGGGTATATTGTGTCTGTGTGATATTCCAGTCCGGGGTTTGCCAGTGACGCGAGTCCACCTTCCGGGTTTATTGCGTCTCTGTGATATTCCAGTCCGGGATTTGTCCGTGATTCGAGTGCACATTCCGGGTATATTGTGTCTATGTAATATTCCGGTCCGGGTTTTGCCCGTGATGCGAGTCCACATTCCGGGTATATTGTATCTGTGTGAGATTGCATTCCGGGTTTTGCCAGTGATGCGAGTCCGCTTTCAGGGTATATTGTGTCTGTGTGATATTCCAATCCGGGTGTTGGCCGTGATGCGAGTACACAGTCCGGGTATATTGTGTCTGTCTGATATTCCAGTCCGAGTTCTGCCAGTGACGCGAGTCCACCTTCCGGGTTTATTGCGTCTCTGTGATATTCCATTCCGGGATTTGCACGTGATTCGAGTGCACATTCCGGGTATATTGTGTCTGTGTGATATTCCAGTCCGGTGTTTGCCAGTGACGCGAGTCCACATTCAGGGTATATTGTGTCTGTGTGATATTCCAGTCCGGGTTTTGCCAGTGACGCGAGTCCACCTTCCGGGTTTATTGCGTCTCTGTGATATTCCAGTCCGGGATTTGCCCGTGATTCGAGTGCACATTCCGGGTATATTGTGTCTATGTAATATTCCGGTCCGGGTTTTGCCCGTGCCGCGAATCCACATTCCGGGTATATTGCGTCTGTGTGATATTCCAATTCGGGTTTTGCCCGTGACGCGAGTCCACATTCAGAGTATATTGTGTCTGCGAGATATTCCAATTCGGGTTTTGCCCGTGATGCGAAACCCATTTTCGGGTATACTGTGTCTGTGTGATTTTCCCGTCCGGTTGTTGCCAGTGACTCGAGTCCACAGTCTGTTTATATTGTGTCTGTGTGAAATTCCTTTCCGGGTTTTGCCAGTGACGCGAGTCCATATTCCGTGTATATTGCGTCTCTGTGATATTCCAGTCCGGGGTTTGCCCGTGATGCGAGTGCACATTCCGGGTATATTGTGTCTGTGTGATATTCCAGTCCGGGTTTTGCCATTGACGCGAGTCCACATTCCGGGTATATTGTGTCTGTGTGATGTTCCAGTCCGGGTTTTGCCCGTTACGTGTGTACACATTCCGGCTATATTGTGTTTGTGTAATATTCCAGTCCGTGTTTTGCCAGTGACGCGAGTCCACCTTCCGGGTTTATTGCGTCTCTGTGATATTCCAGTCCTGGTTTTGCCCGTGATGCGAGTCCACATTCCGGGTATATTGTGTCTGTGTGATATTCCAGTCCGGACTTTGTCCGTGACGTCAGTCCATAGTCCGGGTATATTGTGTCTGTGTGATATTCCAGTCCGGGTTTTGTCCGTGACGTGAGTCCACAGTCCGGGTATATTGTGTCTGTGTGATATTCCAATTCGGATTTTGCCCGTGACGCGAGTCCACATTCCGGGTATATTGTGTCTGTGTGATATTCCAGTCCGGACTTTGTCCGTGACGTGAGTCCACATTCCGGGTTTATTGCGTCTCTGTGATATTCCAGTCCGGGTTTTGCCCGTGACGCGAGACAACAGTCCGGGTATATTGTGTCTGTGTGATATTCCAGTCCGCGTTTTGACTGTGACGCGAGTCCACATTCCAGGTATATTGCGTCTGTGTGATATTCCAGTCCGGGTTCTGCCAGCGACGCGAGTCCACAGTCCGTGTATATTGTGTCTGTGTGATATTCCAGTCCGGTTATTGCTAGTGACGCGAGTCCACAGTCCGTGTATATTGCGTCTGTGTGATATTCCAGTCCGGTTTTTGCCAGTGACGCGAGTCCGCCTTCCGGGTTAATTGCGTCTCTGTGATATTCCAGTCCGGGATTTGCCAGAGACGCGAGTCCACATTCCGGGTAATTTGTGTCTGTGTGATATTCCAATTCGTGTTTTGGCCGTGATGCGAGTCCACATTCCGGGTTTATTGTATCTGTGTGAGATTGCATTCCGGGTTTGGCCAGTGATGCGAGTCCGCTTTCAGGGTATATTGTTTCTGTGTGATATTCCAATCCGGGTGTTGGCCGTGATGCGAGTACACATTCCGGGTCTATTGTGTCTGTGTGATATTCCAGTCCGGGTTTTGTACGTGACGTGAGTCCACAGTCCGTGTATATTGTGTCTGTGTGATATTCCAGTCCGAGTTCTGCCAGTGACGCGAGTCCACCTTCCGTGTATATTGTATCTGTGTGATATTCCAGTCCGGGTTTTGCCCGTGCCGCGAATCCACATTCCGTGTATATTGTGTCTGTGTGATATTCCAGTCCGGGTTTTGCCAGTGACGCGAGACAACAGTCCGGGTACATTGTGTCTGTGTGATGTTCCAGAACGGGTTTTGCCTGTGACACGAGTCAACAGTCTGGTTATATTGAGACTGTGTGATATTCAAGTCCGGGTTTTGCCAGTGAAACGAGTCCACCTTCCGGGTTTATTGCGTCTGTGTAATATTCCAGTCCGGGTTTTGCCCGTGACGCGAGTCCACAGTCCGGGTATATTGTGTCTGTGTGATATTCCAGTCCGGGTTTTGCCCGTGACGTGAGTCCACAGTCCGGGTATATTGTGTCTGTGTGAAATTCCAGTCCGGGTTTTGCCGGTGACGCGAGACAACAGTCCGGGTATATTGTGTCTGTGTGATGTTCCAGAACGGGTTTTGCCTGTGACACGAGTCAACAGTCTGGTTATATCGAGACTGTGTGATATTCAAGTCCGGGTTTTGCCAGTGAAACGAGTCCACCTTCCGGGTTTATTGCGTCTGTGTAATATTCCAGTCCGGGTTTTGCCCGTGACGCGAGTCCACAGTCCGGGTATATTGTGTCTGTGTGATATTCCAGTCCGGGTTTTGCCCGTGACGTGAGTCCACAGTCCGGGTATATTGTGTCTGTGTGAAATTCCAGTCCGGGTTTTGCCGGTGACGCGAGTCAACAGTCCGGGTATATTGTGTCTGTGTGATGTTCCAGAACGGGTTTTGCCCGTGATGCGAGTCAACTGTCTGGTTATATTGAGACTGTGTGATATTCCAGTCCTGGTTTTGCCCGTGATGCGAGTCCGCTTTCAGGGTATATTGTGTCTGTGTGATATTCCAGTCCGGGTTTTGCCAGTGATGCAAGTCCGCTTTCAGGGTATATTGTATCTGTGTGAGATTCCAGTCCGGGTTTTGTCAGTGACGCGAGACAACAGTCCGGGTATATTGTGTCTGTGTGATATTCCAGTCCTGGTTTTGCCCGTGACGCGAGTCCACCTTGCGGTTATATTGTATCTGTGTGATATTCCAGTCCGGGTTTTGCCCGTGACGCGAGTCCACCTTCCGGGTATATTGTATCTGTGTGATATTCCAGTCCGGGTTCTGCCAGTGACGCGAGTCCACAGTCCGTGTATATTGTGTCTGTGTGATATTCCAGTCCGGGTTTTGCCCGTGACGTGAGTCCACAGTCCGGGTATATTGTGTCTGTGTGAAATTCCAGTCCGGGTTTTGCCGGTGACGCGAGACAACAGTCCGGGTATATTGTGTCTGTGTGATGTTCCAAAACGGGTTTTGCCCGTGACGCGAGTCAACAGTCTGGTTATATTGAGACTGTGTGATATTCCAGTCCTGGTTTTGTCCGTGACGTGAGTCCACAGTCCGGGTATATTGTGTCTGTGTGATATTCCAGTCCGGGTTTTGCCAGTGACGCGAGTCCACCTTCCGGGTTTATTGCGTCTCTGTGATATTCCAGTCCGGGATTTGCCCGTGATGCGAGTACACATTCCGGGTATATTGTGTCTGTGTGATTTTCCAGTCTGAGTATATCCCGTGATGCGAATCCACACTCCGGGTATATTCTGTCTGTGTGATATTCCAGTCCGGGCTTTGTCCGTGACGTGAGTCCACTGTCCGGCTATATTGTGTCTGTGTGATATTCCAGTCCTGGTTTTGCCCGTGCCGCGAATCCACATTTCGGGTATATTGTGTCTGTATGATATTCCAGTCCGGGTGTTGGCAGTGACTGGAGTCCACAGTCTGGTTATATTGTGTCTGTGTGATATTCCAGTCCGGGTTTTGCCCGTGACGTGAGTCCACAGTCCGGGTATATTGTGTCTGTGTGAAATTCCAGTCCGGGTTTTGCCGGTGACGCGAGACAACAGTCCGGGTATATTGTGTCTGTGTGATGTTCCAAAACGGGTTTTGCCCGTGACGCGAGTCAACAGTCTGGTTATATTGAGACTGTGTGATATTCCAGTCCTGGTTTTGTCCGTGACGTGAGTCCACAGTCCGGGTATATTGTGTCTGTGTGATATTCCAGTCCGGGTTTTGCCAGTGACGCGAGTCCACCTTCCGGGTTTATTGAGTCTCTGTGATATTCCAGTCCGGGATTTGCCCGTGATGCGAGTCCACAGTCTGGGTATATTGTCTCTGTGTGATATTCCAGTCCGGGTCTTGCCAGAGACGCGAGTACACATTCCGGGTATATTGTGTCTGTGTGATATTCCAGTCCGGGTTTTGCCCGTGACGCGAGACAACAGTCCGGGTATATTGTGTCTGTGTGATATTCCAGTCCGGTTTTTGCCAGTGACGCGAGAGAACAGTCCGGGTATATTGTGTCTGAGTGATGTTCCAGAACGGGTTTTGCCTGTGACACGAGTCAACAGTCTGGTTATATTGAGACTGTGTGATATTCAAGTCCGGGTTTTGCCAGTGAAACGAGTCCACCTTCCGGGTTTATTGCGTCTCTGTGATATTCCAGTCCGAGATTTGCCCGTGATTCGAGTGCACATTCCGGGTATATTGTGTCTGTGTGAGATTGCATTCCGGGTTTTGCAAGTGATGCGAGTCCGCTTTCAGGGTATATTGTGTCTGTGTGATATTCCAATCCGGGTTTTGCCCGTGATGCGAAACCCATTTTCGGGTATATTGTGTCTGTGTGATATTCCATTGCGTGTTTTGACAGTGTCGCGAGCCCAGATTCCGGGTATATTGTGTCTGTGTGATATTCCAGTCCGGGTTTTGCCCGTGATGCGAGTCCACCTTCCGGGTATATTGTATCTGTGTGATATTTCAGTCAGGGTTTTGCCAGTGACGCGAGTACACATTCCGGGTATATTGTATCTGTGTGATATTGCACTCCGGGTTTTGCCAGTGACGCGAGTACACATTCCGGGTATATTGTATCTGTGTGATATTGCACTCCGGGTTTTGCCAGTGACGCGAGTACACATTCCGGGTATATTGTGTCTGTGTGAGATTCCAGTCCGGGTTTTGCCCGTGACGCGAGTCCACATTCCGGCTATATAGTGTCTGTGTGATATTCCAGTTCGGGTTTTGCCCGTGACGCGAGTCCACATTCCGGGTATATTGTGTCTGTGTGATATTTCAGTCAGTGTTTTGCCCGTGACGCGAGTCCACATTCCGGGTATATTGTGTCTGTGTGATATTTCAGTCAGGGTTTTGCCCGTGATGCGAGTCCACATTCCGGGTATATTGTATCTGTGTGATATTGCACTCCGGGTTTTGCCAGTGACGCGAGTACACATTCCGGGTATATTGTGTCTGTGTGATATTCCAGTCCACGTTTTGACCGTGACGCGATTCCACATTCCAGGTATATAGCGTCTGTGTGATATTCCAGTCCGGGTTTTGCCAGAGACCCGAGTCCACATTCCGGGTATATTGTGTCTGTGTAATATTCCAGTCCGGGTTTTGCCCGTGACGCGAGTCCACAGTCCGGGTATATTGTGTCTGTGTGATATTCCAGTCCGAGTTTTGCCCGTGACGTGAGTCCACAGTCCGGGTTTATTGTGTCTGTGTGAAATTCCAGTCCGGGTTTTGCCGGTGACGCGAGACAACAGTCCGGGTATATTGTGTCTGTGTGATGTTCCAGAACGGGTTTTGCCCGTGACGCGAGTCCACCTTGCGGTTATATTGTATCTGTGTGATATTCCAGTCCGGGTTTTGCCCGTGACGCGAGTCCACCTTCCGGGTATATTGTATCTGTGTGATATTCCAGTCCGGGTTCTGCCAGTGACGCGAGTCCACAGTCCGTGTATATTGTGTCTGTCTGATATTCCAGTCCGGGTTTTGTCAGTGACGCGAGTCCACCTTCCGGGTTTATTGCGTCTCTGTGATATTCCAGTCCGGGATTTGCCCGTGACGCGAGTCCACATTCCAAGTATATTGCGTCTGTGTGGTATTCCAGTCCGGGATTTGCCAGTGACGTGATTCCACATTCCAGGTATATTGCGTCTGTGTGATATTCCATTCCGGGTTCTGCCAGCGATGCGAGTCCACAGTCCGTGTATATTGTGTCTGTGTGATATTCCAGTCCGGGTTTTGCCAGTGACGCGAGTCCACCTTCCGGGTTTATTGCGTCTCTGTGATATTCCAGTCCGGGATTTGCCCGTGATTCGAGTGCACATTCCGGGTATATTGTGTCTGTTTGATATTCCAATTCGGGTTTTGCCCGTGATGCGAAACCCATTTTCGGGTATATTGTGTCTGTGTGATTTTCCCGTCCGGGTGTTGCCAGTGACTCGAGTCCACAGTCTGGTTATATTGTGTCTGTGTGAAATTCCTGTCTGGGTTTTGCCAGTGACGCGAGTCCACATTCCGGGTATATTGTGTCTGTGTGATATTTCAGTCCGGGTTTTGCCCGTGACGCGAGACAACAGTCCGGGTATATTGTGTCTGTGTGATGTTCCAGAACGGGTTTTGCCCGTGACACGAGTCAACAGTCTGGTTATATTGAGAATGTGTGATATTCCAGTCCGGGTTTTGCCAGTGACGCGAGTCCACCTTCCGGGTTTATTGCGTCTCTGTGATATTCCAGTCCGGGATGCGAGTCCACAGTCTGGGTATATTGTGTCTGTGTAATATTCCAGCCCGCGTATTGCCCGTGACGCGAGTCCACATTCCGGGTGTGTTATGTCTGTGTGATATTCCAGTCCGGGTTTTCCCCGTGATGCGAGTCCTCAGTCCTGGTATATTGTGTCTGTGTGATTTTCCAGTCGGGGTTTTGACCGTGACGCGAGTCCACATTCCAGGTATATTGCGTCTGTGTGATATTCCAGTCCGGGTTCTGCCAGCGACGCGAGTCCACAGTCCGTGTATATTGTGTCTGTGTGACATTCCAGTCCGGTTTTTGCCAGTGACGCGAGTCCACATTCCGGGTATATTGTGTCTGTGTGATATTCCAGTCCGGTTTTTGCCAGTGACGCGAGAGAACAGTCCGGGTATATTGTGTCTGAGTGATGTTCCAGAACGGGTTTTGCCTGTGACACGAGTCAACAGTCTGGTTATATTGAGACTGTGTGATATTCAAGTCCGGGTTTTGCCAGTGAAACGAGTCCACCTTCCGGGTTTATTGCGTCTCTGTGATATTCCAGTCCGAGATTTGCCCGTGATTCGAGTGCACATTCCGGGTATATTGTGTCTGTGTGAGATTGCATTCCGGGTTTTGCAAGTGATGCGAGTCCGCTTTCAGGGTATATTGTGTCTGTGTGATATTCCAATCCGGGTTTTGCCCGTGATGCGAAACCCATTTTCGGGTATATTGTGTCTGTGTGATATTCCATTGCGTGTTTTGACAGTGTCGCGAGCCCAGATTCCGGGTATATTGTGTCTGTGTGATATTCCAGTCCGGGTTTTGCCCGTGATGCGAGTCCACCTTCCGGGTATATTGTATCTGTGTGATATTTCAGTCAGGGTTTTGCCAGTGACGCGAGTACACATTCCGGGTATATTGTATCTGTGTGATATTGCACTCCGGGTTTTGCCAGTGACGCGAGTACACATTCCGGGTATATTGTATCTGTGTGATATTGCACTCCGGGTTTTGCCAGTGACGCGAGTACACATTCCGGGTATATTGTGTCTGTGTGAGATTCCAGTCCGGGTTTTGCCCGTGACGCGAGTCCACATTCCGGCTATATAGTGTCTGTGTGATATTCCAGTCCACGTTTTGACCGTGACGCGATTCCACATTCCAGGTATATAGCGTCTGTGTGATATTCCAGTCCGGGTTTTGCCAGAGACCCGAGTCCACATTCCGGGTATATTGTGTCTGTGTAATATTCCAGTCCGGGTTTTGCCCGTGACGCGAGTCCACAGTCCGGGTATATTGTGTCTGTGTGATATTCCAGTCCGAGTTTTGCCCGTGACGTGAGTCCACAGTCCGGGTATATTGTGTCTGTGTGAAATTCCAGTCCGGGTTTTGCCGGTGACGCGAGACAACTGTCCGGGTATATTGTGTCTGTGTGATGTTCCAGAACGGGTTTTGCCCGTGATGCGAGTCAACTGTCTGGTTATATTGAGACTGTGTGATATTCCAGTCCTGGTTTTGCCCGTGATGCGAGTCCGCTTTCAGGGTATATTGTGTCTGTGTGATATTCCAGTCCGGGTTTTGCCAGTGATGCAAGTCCGCTTTCAGGGTATATTGTATCTGTGTGAGATTCCAGTCCGGGTTTTGTCAGTGACGCGAGACAACAGTCCGGGTATATTGTGTCTGTGTGATATTCCAGTCCTGGTTTTGCCCGTGACGCGAGTCCACCTTGCGGTTATATTGTATCTGTGTGATATTCCAGTCCGGGTTTTGCCCGTGACGCGAGTCCACCTTCCGGGTATATTGTATCTGTGTGATATTCCAGTCCGGGTTCTGCCAGTGACGCGAGTCCACAGTCCGTGTATATTGTGTCTGTCTGATATTCCAGTCCGGGTTTTGTCAGTGACGCGAGTCCACCTTCCGGGTTTATTGCGTCTCTGTGATATTCCAGTCCGGGATTTGCCCGTGACGCGAGTCCACATTCCAAGTATATTGCGTCTGTGTGATATTCCAGTCCGGGATTTGCCAGTGACGTGATTCCACATTCCAGGTATATTGCGTCTGAGTGATATTCCATTCCGGGTTCTGCCAGCGATGCGAGTCCACAGTCCGTGTATATTGTGTCTGTGTGATATTCCAGTCCGGGTTTTGCCAGTGACGCGAGTCCACCTTCCGGGTTTATTGCGTCTCTGTGATATTCCAGTCCGGGATTTGCCCGTGATTCGAGTGCACATTCCGGGTATATTGTGTCTGTTTGATATTCCAATTCGGGTTTTGCCCGTGATGCGAAACCCATTTTCGGGTATATTGTGTCTGTGTGATTTTCCCGTCCGGGTGTTGCCAGTGACTCGAGTCCACAGTCTGGTTATATTGTGTCTGTGTGAAATTCCTGTCTGGGTTTTGCCAGTGACGCGAGTCCACATTCCGGGTATATTGTGTCTGTGTGATATTTCAGTCCGGGTTTTGCCCGTGACGCGAGACAACAGTCCGGGTATATTGTGTCTGTGTGATGTTCCAGAACGGGTTTTGCCCGTGACACGAGTCAACAGTCTGGTTATATTGAGAATGTGTGATATTCCAGTCCGGGTTTTGCCAGTGACGCGAGTCCACCTTCCGGGTTTATTGCGTCTCTGTGATATTCCAGTCCGGGATGCGAGTCCACAGTCTGGGTATATTGTGTCTGTGTAATATTCCAGCCCGCGTATTGCCCGTGACGCGAGTCCACATTCCGGGTGTGTTATGTCTGTGTGATATTCCAGTCCGGGTTTTCCCCGTGATGCGAGTCCTCAGTCCTGGTATATTGTGTCTGTGTGATTTTCCAGTCGGGGTTTTGACCGTGACGCGAGTCCACATTCCAGGTATATTGCGTCTGTGTGATATTCCATTCCGGGTTCTGCCAGCGATGCGAGTCCATAGTCCGTGTATATTGTGTCTGTGTGATATTCCAGTCCGGGTTTTGCCAGTGACGCGAGTCCACCTTCCGGGTTTATTGCGTCTCTGTGATATTCCAGTCCGGGATTTGCCCGTGATTCGAGTGCACATTCCGGGTATATTGTGTCTGTTTGATATTCCAATTCGGGTTTTGCCCGTGATGCGAAACCCATTTTCGGGTATATTGTGTCTGTGTGATTTTCCCGTCCGGGTGTTGCCAGTGACTCGAGTCCACAGTCTGGTTATATTGTGTCTGTGTGAAATTCCTGTCTGGGTTTTGCCAGTGACGCGAGTCCACATTCCGGGTATATTGTGTCTGTGTGATATTTCAGTCCGGGTTTTGCCCGTGACGCGAGACAACAGTCCGGGTATATTGTGTCTGTGTGATGTTCCAGAACGGGTTTTGCCCGTGACACGAGTCAACAGTCTGGTTATATTGAGAATGTGTGATATTCCAGTCCGGGTTTTGCCAGTGACGCGAGTCCACCTTCCGGGTTTATTGCGTCTCTGTGATATTCCAGTCCGGGATGCGAGTCCACAGTCTGGGTATATTGTGTCTGTGTAATATTCCAGCCCGCGTATTGCCCGTGACGCGAGTCCACATTCCGGGTGTGTTATGTCTGTGTGATATTCCAGTCCGGGTTTTCCCCGTGATGCGAGTCCTCAGTCCTGGTATATTGTGTCTGTGTGATTTTCCAGTCGGGGTTTTGACCGTGACGCGAGTCCACATTCCAGGTATATTGCGTCTGTGTGATATTCCAGTCCGGGTTCTGCCAGCGACGCGAGTCCACAGTCCGTGTATATTGTGTCTGTGTGACATTCCAGTCCGGTTTTTGCCAGTGACGCGAGTCCGCCTTCCGGGTTTATTGCGTCTCTGTGATATTCCAGTCCGTGATTTGCCCGTGATTCGAGTCCACAGTCCGGGTATATTGTGTCTGTGTGATATTCCAGTCCGGGTTTTGCCCGTGACGCGAGACAACAGTCCGGGTATATTGTGTCTGTGTGATATTCCAGTCCGGGTTTTGCCAGTGACGCGAGTCCACCTTCCGGGTTAATTGCGTCTCTGTGATATTCCAGTCCGTGATTTGCCCGTGATTCGAGTCCACAGTCCGGGTATATTGTGTCTGTGTGATATTCCAGTCCGGGTTTTGCCCGTGACGCGAGACAACAGTCCGGGTATATTGTGTCTGTGTGATATTCCAGTCCGGGTTTTGCCAGTGACGCGAGACAACAGTCCGGGTATATTGTGTCTGAGTGATGTTCCAGAACGGGTTTTGCCTGTGACACGAGTCAACAGTCTGGTTATATTGTGACTGTGTGATATTCAAGTCCGGGTTTTGCCAGTGAAACGAGTCCACCTTCCGGGTTTATTGCGTCTCTGTGATATTCCAGCCCGAGATTTGCCCGTGATTCGAGTGCACATTCCGGGTATATTGTGTCTGTGTGAGATTGCATTCCGGGTTTTGCAAGTGATGCGAGTCCGCTTTCAGGGTATATTGTGTCTGTGTGATATTCCAATCCGGGTTTTGCCCGTGATGCGAAACCCATTTTCGGGTATATTGTGTCTGTGTGATATTCCATTGCGTGTTTTGACAGTGTCGCGAGCCCAGATTCCGTGTATATTGTGTCTGTGTGATATTCCAGTCCGGGTTTTGCCCGTGATGCGAGTCCACCTTCCGGGTATATTGTATCTGTGTGATATTTCAGTCAGGGTTTTGCCAGTGATGCAAGTCCGCTTTCAGGGTATATTGTATCTGTGTGAGATTCCAGTCCGGGTTTTTTCAGTGACGCGAGACAACAGTCCGGGTATATTGTGTCTGTGTGATATTCCAGTCCTGGTTTTGCCCGTGACGCGAGTCCACCTTGCGGTTATATTGTATCTGTGTGATATTCCAGTCCGGGTTTTGCCCGTGACGCGAGTCCACCTTCCGGGTATATTGTATCTGTGTGATATTCCAGTCCGGGTTCTGCCAGTGACGCGAGTCCACAGTCCGTGTATATTGTGTCTGTCTGATATTCCAGTCCGGGTTTTGTCAGTGACGCGAGTCCACCTTCCGGGTTTATTGCGTCTCTGTGATATTCGAGTCCGGGATTTGCCCGTGACGCGAGTCCACATTCCAAGTATATTGCGTCTGTGTGATATTCCAGTCCGGGATTTGCCAGTGACGTGATTCCACATTCCAGGTATATTGCGTCTGTGTGATATTCCATTCCGGGTTCTGCCAGCGATGCGAGTCCACAGTCCGTGTATATTGTGTCTGTGTGATATTCCAGTCCGGGTTTTGCCAGTGACGCGAGTCCACCTTCCGGGTTTATTGCGTCTCTGTGATATTCCAGTCCGGGATGCGAGTCCACAGTCTGGGTATATTGTGTCTGTGTAATATTCCAGCCCGCGTATTGCCCGTGACGCGAGTCCACATTCCGGGTGTGTTATGTCTGTGTGATATTCCAGTCCGGGTTTTCCCCGTGATGCGAGTCCTCAGTCCTGGTATATTGTGTCTGTGTGATTTTCCAGTCGGGGTTTTGACCGTGACGCGAGTCCACATTCCAGGTATATTGCGTCTGTGTGATATTCCAGTCCGGGTTCTGCCAGCGACGCGAGTCCACAGTCCGTGTATATTGTGTCTGTGTGACATTCCAGTCCGGTTTTTGCCAGTGACGCGAGTCCGCCTTCCGGGTTTATTGCGTCTCTGTGATATTCCAGTCCGGGAATTGCCAGAGACGCGAGTCCACATTCCGGGTAATTTGTGTCTGTGTGATATTCCAATTCGTGTTTTGGCCGTGATGCGAAACACATTTCCGGGTATATTGTGTCTGTGTGATTTTCCAGTCCGGGTTTTGCCAGTGACTCGAGTCCACAGTCTGGGTATATTGTGTCTCTGTGATATTCCAGTCCGGGTTTTGCCAGAGACGCGAGACAACATTCCGGGTATATTGTGTCTGTGTGATATTCCAGTCCGGACTTTGTCCGTGACGTGAGTCCACAGTCCGGGTATATTGTGTCTGTGTGATATTCCAGTCCGGGTTTTGTCCGTGACGTGAGTCCACATTCCGGGTTTATTGCGTCTCTGTGATATTCCAGTCCGGGTTTTGACCGTGACGCGAGTCCACATTCCAAGTATATTGCGTCTGTGTGATATTCCAGTCCGGGTTCTGCCAGCGACGCGAGTCCACAGTCCGTGTATATTGTGTCTGTGTGACATTCCAGTCCGGTTTTTGCCAGTGACGCGAGTCCGCCTTCCGGGTTTATTGCGTCTCTGTGATATTCCAGTCCGGGAATTGCCAGAGACGCGAGTCCACATTCCGGGTAATTTGTGTCTGTGTGATATTCCAATTCGTGTTTTGGCCGTGATGCGAAACCCATTTCCGGGTATATTGTGTCTGTGTGATTTTCCAGTCCGGGTTTTGCCAGTGACTCGAGTCCACAGTCTGTGGTATATTGTGTCTCTGTGATATTCCAGTCCGGGTTTTGCCAGAGACGCGAGACAACATTCCGGGTATATTGTGTCTGTGTGAAATTCCAGTCCGGGTTTTGCCATTGACGCGAGTCTACATTCCGGGTATATTGTATCTGTGTGATATTTCAGTCAGGGTTTTGCCCGTGCCGCGAGTCCACATTCAGGGTATATTGTGTCTGTGTGATATTCCAATTCGGGTTTTGCCCGTGATGCGAAACCCATTTTCGGGTATATTGTGTCTGTGTGATTTTCCCGTCCGGGTGTTGCCAGTGACTCGAGTCCACAGTCTGGTTATATTGTGTCTGTGTGAAATTCCTGTCCGGGTTTTGCCAGTGACGCGAGTCCATATTCCGGGTATATTGCTTCTCTGTGATATTCCAGTCCGGGATTTGCCCGTGATGCGAGTACACATTCCGGGTATATTGCGTCTCTGTGATATTCCAGTCCGGGATTTGCCCGTGATGCGAGTACACATTCCGGGTATATTGCGTCTCTGTGATATTCCAGTCCGGGATTTGCCCGTGATGCGAGTGCACATTCCGGGTATATTCTGTCTGTGTGATATTCCAGTCCGGCCTTTGTCCGTGACGTGAGTCCACAGTCCGGGTATATTGTGTCTGTGTGATATTCCAGTCCGGGTTTTGCCCGTTACGTGAGTACACATTCCGGCTATATTGTGCTTGTGTAATATTCCAGTCCGGGTTTTGCATTGACGCGAGTCTACATTCCGGGTATATTGTGTCTGTGTGATATTCCAGTCAGGGTTTTGCCAGTGACCCGAGACAACAGTCCGGGTATATTGTGTCTGTGTGATATTCCAGAACGGGTTTTGCCCGTGACGCGAGACAACAGTCCGGGTATATTGTGTCTGTGTGATATTCCAGTCCGGGTTTTGCCAGCGACGCGAGTCCACCTTCCGGGTTTATTGCGTCTCTGTGATATTCCAGTCCGGGATTTGCCCGTGATTCGAGTACACATTCCGGGTATATTGCGTCTCTGTGATATTCCAGTCCGGGATTTGCCCGTGATGCGAGTCCACATTCCGGGTATATTGTGTCTGTGTGATATTCCAGTCCGGTTATATCCCGTGATGCGAGTCCACACTCCGGGTATATTCTGTCTGTGTGATATTCCAGTCCGGGCTTTGTCCGTGACGTGAGTCCACAGTCCGGGTATATTGTGTCTGTGTGATATTCCAGTCCGGGCTTTGTCCGTGACGTGAGTCCACAGTCCGGGTATATTGTGTCTGTGTGATATTCCAGTCCGGGTTTTGCCCGTTACGTGAGTACACATTCTGGCTATATTGTGTTTGTGTAATATTCCAGTCCAGGTTTTGCCATTGACGCGAGTCTATATTCCGGGTATATTGTGTCTGTGTGATATTCCAGTCCGGGCTTTGTCCGTGACGTGAGTCCACTGTCCGGCTATATTGTGTCTGTGTGATATTCCAGTCCTGGTTTTGCCCGTGCCGCGAATCCACATTTCGGGTATATTGTGTCTGTATGATATTCCAGTCCGGGTGTTGGCAGTGACTGGAGTCCACAGTCTGGTTATATTGTGTCTGTGTGATATTCCAGTCCGGGTTTTGCCCGTGACGTGAGTCCACAGTCCGGGTATATTGTGTCTGTGTGAAATTCCAGTCCGGGTTTTGCCGGTGACGCGAGACAACAGTCCGGGTATATTGTGTCTGTGTGATGTTCCAAAACGGGTTTTGCCCGTGACGCGAGTCAACAGTCTGGTTATATTGAGACTGTGTGATATTCCAGTCCTGGTTTTGTCCGTGACGTGAGTCCACAGTCCGGGTATATTGTGTCTGTGTGATATTCCAGTCCGGGTTTTGCCAGTGACGCGAGTCCACCTTCCGGGTTTATTGAGTCTCTGTGATATTCCAGTCCGGGATTTGCCCGTGATGCGAGTCCACAGTCTGGGTATATTGTCTCTGTGTGATATTCCAGTCCGGGTCTTGCCAGAGACGCGAGTACACATTCCGGGTATATTGTGTCTGTGTGATATTCCAGTCCGGGTTTTGCCCGTGACGCGAGACAACAGTCCGGGTATATTGTGTCTGTGTGATATTCCAGTCCGGTTTTTGCCAGTGACGCGAGAGAACAGTCCGGGTATATTGTGTCTGAGTGATGTTCCAGAACGGGTTTTGCCTGTGACACGAGTCAACAGTCTGGTTATATTGAGACTGTGTGATATTCAAGTCCGGGTTTTGCCAGTGAAACGAGTCCACCTTCCGGGTTTATTGCGTCTCTGTGATATTCCAGTCCGAGATTTGCCCGTGATTCGAGTGCACATTCCGGGTATATTGTGTCTGTGTGAGATTGCATTCCGGGTTTTGCAAGTGATGCGAGTCCGCTTTCAGGGTATATTGTGTCTGTGTGATATTCCAATCCGGGTTTTGCCCGTGATGCGAAACCCATTTTCGGGTATATTGTGTCTGTGTGATATTCCATTGCGTGTTTTGACAGTGTCGCGAGCCCAGATTCCGGGTATATTGTGTCTGTGTGATATTCCAGTCCGGGTTTTGCCCGTGATGCGAGTCCACCTTCCGGGTATATTGTATCTGTGTGATATTTCAGTCAGGGTTTTGCCAGTGACGCGAGTACACATTCCGGGTATATTGTATCTGTGTGATATTGCACTCCGGGTTTTGCCAGTGACGCGAGTACACATTCCGGGTATATTGTATCTGTGTGATATTGCACTCCGGGTTTTGCCAGTGACGCGAGTACACATTCCGGGTATATTGTGTCTGTGTGAGATTCCAGTCCGGGTTTTGCCCGTGACGCGAGTCCACATTCCGGCTATATAGTGTCTGTGTGATATTCCAGTTCGGGTTTTGCCCGTGACGCGAGTCCACATTCCGGGTATATTGTGTCTGTGTGATATTTCAGTCAGTGTTTTGCCCGTGACGCGAGTCCACATTCCGGGTATATTGTGTCTGTGTGATATTTCAGTCAGGGTTTTGCCCGTGATGCGAGTCCACATTCCGGGTATATTGTATCTGTGTGATATTGCACTCCGGGTTTTGCCAGTGACGCGAGTACACATTCCGGGTATATTGTGTCTGTGTGATATTCCAGTCCACGTTTTGACCGTGACGCGATTCCACATTCCAGGTATATAGCGTCTGTGTGATATTCCAGTCCGGGTTTTGCCAGAGACCCGAGTCCACATTCCGGGTATATTGTGTCTGTGTAATATTCCAGTCCGGGTTTTGCCCGTGACGCGAGTCCACAGTCCGGGTATATTGTGTCTGTGTGATATTCCAGTCCGAGTTTTGCCCGTGACGTGAGTCCACAGTCCGGGTTTATTGTGTCTGTGTGAAATTCCAGTCCGGGTTTTGCCGGTGACGCGAGACAACAGTCCGGGTATATTGTGTCTGTGTGATGTTCCAGAACGGGTTTTGCCCGTGATGCGAGTCAACTGTCTGGTTATATTGAGACTGTGTGATATTCCAGTCCTGGTTTTGCCCGTGATGCGAGTCCGCTTTCAGGGTATATTGTGTCTGTGTGATATTCCAGTCCGGGTTTTGCCAGTGATGCAAGTCCGCTTTCAGGGTATATTGTGTCTGTGTGAGATTCCAGTCCGGGTTTTGTCAGTGACGCGAGACAACAGTCCGGGTATATTGTGTCTGTGTGATATTCCAGTCCTGGTTTTGCCCGTGACGCGAGTCCACCTTGCGGTTATATTGTATCTGTGTGATATTCCAGTCCGGGTTTTGCCCGTGACGCGAGTCCACCTTCCGGGTATATTGTATCTGTGTGATATTCCAGTCCGGGTTCTGCCAGTGACGCGAGTCCACAGTCCGTGTATATTGTGTCTGTCTGATATTCCAGTCCGGGTTCTGTCAGTGACGCGAGTCCACCTTCCGGGTTTATTGCGTCTCTGTGATATTCCAGTCCGGGATTTGCCCGTGACGCGAGTCCACATTCCAAGTATATTGCGTCTGTGTGGTATTCCAGTCCGGGATTTGCCAGTGACGTGATTCCACATTCCAGGTATATTGCGTCTGTGTGATATTCCATTCCGGGTTCTGCCAGCGATGCGAGTCCACAGTCCGTGTATATTGTGTCTGTGTGATATTCCAGTCCGGGTTTTGCCAGTGACGCGAGTCCACCTTCCGGGTTTATTGCGTCTCTGTGATATTCCAGTCCGGGATTTGCCCGTGATTCGAGTGCACATTCCGGGTATATTGTGTCTGTTTGATATTCCAATTCGGGTTTTGCCCGTGATGCGAAACCCATTTTCGGGTATATTGTGTCTGTGTGATTTTCCCGTCCGGGTGTTGCCAGTGACTCGAGTCCACAGTCTGGTTATATTGTGTCTGTGTGAAATTCCTGTCTGGGTTTTGCCAGTGACGCGAGTCCACATTCCGGGTATATTGTGTCTGTGTGATATTTCAGTCCGGGTTTTGCCCGTGACGCGAGACAACAGTCCGGGTATATTGTGTCTGTGTGATGTTCCAGAACGGGTTTTGCCCGTGACACGAGTCAACAGTCTGGTTATATTGAGAATGTGTGATATTCCAGTCCGGGTTTTGCCAGTGACGCGAGTCCACCTTCCGGGTTTATTGCGTCTCTGTGATATTCCAGTCCGGGATGCGAGTCCACAGTCTGGGTATATTGTGTCTGTGTAATATTCCAGCCCGCGTATTGCCCGTGACGCGAGTCCACATTCCGGGTGTGTTATGTCTGTGTGATATTCCAGTCCGGGTTTTCCCCGTGATGCGAGTCCTCAGTCCTGGTATATTGTGTCTGTGTGATTTTCCAGTCGGGGTTTTGACCGTGACGCGAGTCCACATTCCAGGTATATTGCGTCTGTGTGATATTCCAGTCCGGGTTCTGCCAGCGACGCGAGTCCACAGTCCGTGTATATTGTGTCTGTGTGACATTCCAGTCCGGTTTTTGCCAGTGACGCGAGTCCACATTCCGGGTATATTGAGTCTGTGTGATATTCCAGTCCGGTTTTTGCCAGTGACGCGAGAGAACAGTCCGGGTATATTGTGTCTGAGTGATGTTCCAGAACGGGTTTTGCCTGTGACACGAGTCAACAGTCTGGTTATATTGAGACTGTGTGATATTCAAGTCCGGGTTTTGCCAGTGAAACGAGTCCACCTTCCGGGTTTATTGCGTCTCTGTGATATTCCAGTCCGAGATTTGCCCGTGATTCGAGTGCACATTCCGGGTATATTGTGTCTGTGTGAGATTGCATTCCGGGTTTTGCAAGTGATGCGAGTCCGCTTTCAGGGTATATTGTGTCTGTGTGATATTCCAATCCGGGTTTTGCCCGTGATGCGAAACCCATTTTCGGGTATATTGTGTCTGTGTGATATTCCATTGCGTGTTTTGACAGTGTCGCGAGCCCAGATTCCGGGTATATTGTGTCTGTGTGATATTCCAGTCCGGGTTTTGCCCGTGATGCGAGTCCACCTTCCGGGTATATTGTATCTGTGTGATATTTCAGTCAGGGTTTTGCCAGTGACGCGAGTACACATTCCGGGTATATTGTATCTGTGTGATATTGCACTCCGGGTTTTGCCAGTGACGCGAGTACACATTCCGGGTATATTGTATCTGTGTGATATTGCACTCCGGGTTTTGCCAGTGACGCGAGTACACATTCCGGGTATATTGTGTCTGTGTGAGATTCCAGTCCGGGTTTTGCCCGTGACGCGAGTCCACATTCCGGCTATATAGTGTCTGTGTGATATTCCAGTTCGGGTTTTGCCCGTGACGCGAGTCCACATTCCGGGTATATTGTGTCTGTGTGATATTTCAGTCAGTGTTTTGCCCGTGACGCGAGTCCACATTCCGGGTATATTGTGTCTGTGTGATATTTCAGTCAGGGTTTTGCCCGTGATGCGAGTCCACATTCCGGGTATATTGTATCTGTGTGATATTGCACTCCGGGTTTTGCCAGTGACGCGAGTACACATTCCGGGTATATTGTGTCTGTGTGATATTCCAGTCCACGTTTTGACCGTGACGCGATTCCACATTCCAGGTATATAGCGTCTGTGTGATATTCCAGTCCGGGTTTTGCCAGAGACCCGAGTCCACATTCCGGGTATATTGTGTCTGTGTAATATTCCAGTCCGGGTTTTGCCCGTGACGCGAGTCCACAGTCCGGGTATATTGTGTCTGTGTGATATTCCAGTCCGAGTTTTGCCCGTGACGTGAGTCCACAGTCCGGGTATATTGTGTCTGTGTGAAATTCCAGTCCGGGTTTTGCCGGTGACGCGAGACAACTGTCCGGGTATATTGTGTCTGTGTGATGTTCCAGAACGGGTTTTGCCCGTGATGCGAGTCAACTGTCTGGTTATATTGAGACTGTGTGATATTCCAGTCCTGGTTTTGCCCGTGATGCGAGTCCGCTTTCAGGGTATATTGTGTCTGTGTGATATTCCAGTCCGGGTTTTGCCAGTGATGCAAGTCCGCTTTCAGGGTATATTGTATCTGTGTGAGATTCCAGTCCGGGTTTTGTCAGTGACGCGAGACAACAGTCCGGGTATATTGTGTCTGTGTGATATTCCAGTCCTGGTTTTGCCCGTGACGCGAGTCCACCTTGCGGTTATATTGTATCTGTGTGATATTCCAGTCCGGGTTTTGCCCGTGACGCGAGTCCACCTTCCGGGTATATTGTATCTGTGTGATATTCCAGTCCGGGTTCTGCCAGTGACGCGAGTCCACAGTCCGTGTATATTGTGTCTGTCTGATATTCCAGTCCGGGTTTTGTCAGTGACGCGAGTCCACCTTCCGGGTTTATTGCGTCTCTGTGATATTCCAGTCCGGGATTTGCCCGTGACGCGAGTCCACATTCCAAGTATATTGCGTCTGTGTGATATTCCAGTCCGGGATTTGCCAGTGACGTGATTCCACATTCCAGGTATATTGCGTCTGAGTGATATTCCATTCCGGGTTCTGCCAGCGATGCGAGTCCACAGTCCGTGTATATTGTGTCTGTGTGATATTCCAGTCCGGGTTTTGCCAGTGACGCGAGTCCACCTTCCGGGTTTATTGCGTCTCTGTGATATTCCAGTCCGGGATTTGCCCGTGATTCGAGTGCACATTCCGGGTATATTGTGTCTGTTTGATATTCCAATTCGGGTTTTGCCCGTGATGCGAAACCCATTTTCGGGTATATTGTGTCTGTGTGATTTTCCCGTCCGGGTGTTGCCAGTGACTCGAGTCCACAGTCTGGTTATATTGTGTCTGTGTGAAATTCCTGTCTGGGTTTTGCCAGTGACGCGAGTCCACATTCCGGGTATATTGTGTCTGTGTGATATTTCAGTCCGGGTTTTGCCCGTGACGCGAGACAACAGTCCGGGTATATTGTGTCTGTGTGATGTTCCAGAACGGGTTTTGCCCGTGACACGAGTCAACAGTCTGGTTATATTGAGAATGTGTGATATTCCAGTCCGGGTTTTGCCAGTGACGCGAGTCCACCTTCCGGGTTTATTGCGTCTCTGTGATATTCCAGTCCGGGATGCGAGTCCACAGTCTGGGTATATTGTGTCTGTGTAATATTCCAGCCCGCGTATTGCCCGTGACGCGAGTCCACATTCCGGGTGTGTTATGTCTGTGTGATATTCCAGTCCGGGTTTTCCCCGTGATGCGAGTCCTCAGTCCTGGTATATTGTGTCTGTGTGATTTTCCAGTCGGGGTTTTGACCGTGACGCGAGTCCACATTCCAGGTATATTGCGTCTGTGTGATATTCCATTCCGGGTTCTGCCAGCGATGCGAGTCCATAGTCCGTGTATATTGTGTCTGTGTGATATTCCAGTCCGGGTTTTGCCAGTGACGCGAGTCCACCTTCCGGGTTTATTGCGTCTCTGTGATATTCCAGTCCGGGATTTGCCCGTGATTCGAGTGCACATTCCGGGTATATTGTGTCTGTTTGATATTCCAATTCGGGTTTTGCCCGTGATGCGAAACCCATTTTCGGGTATATTGTGTCTGTGTGATTTTCCCGTCCGGGTGTTGCCAGTGACTCGAGTCCACAGTCTGGTTATATTGTGTCTGTGTGAAATTCCTGTCTGGGTTTTGCCAGTGACGCGAGTCCACATTCCGGGTATATTGTGTCTGTGTGATATTTCAGTCCGGGTTTTGCCCGTGACGCGAGACAACAGTCCGGGTATATTGTGTCTGTGTGATATTTCAGTCCGGGTTTTGCCCGTGACGCGAGACAACAGTCCGGGTATATTGTGTCTGTGTGATATTCCAGTCCGGGTTTTGCCAGTGACGCGAGACAACAGTCCGGGTATATTGTGTCTGAGTGATGTTCCAGAACGGGTTTTGCCTGTGACACGAGTCAACAGTCTGGTTATATTGTGACTGTGTGATATTCAAGTCCGGGTTTTGCCAGTGAAACGAGTCCACCTTCCGGGTTTATTGCGTCTCTGTGATATTCCAGTCCGAGATTTGCCCGTGATTCGAGTGCACATTCCGGGTATATTGTGTCTGTGTGAGATTGCATTCCGGGTTTTGCAAGTGATGCGAGTCCGCTTTCAGGGTATATTGTGTCTGTGTGATATTCCAATCCGGGTTTTGCCCGTGATGCGAAACCCATTTTCGGGTATATTGTGTCTGTGTGATATTCCATTGCGTGTTTTGACAGTGTCGCGAGCCCAGATTCCGGGTATATTGTGTCTGTGTGATATTCCAGTCCGGGTTTTGCCCGTGATGCGAGTCCACCTTCCGGGTATATTGTATCTGTGTGATATTTCAGTCAGGGTTTTGCCAGTGACGCGAGTACACATTCCGGGTATATTGTATCTGTGTGATATTGCACTCCGGGTTTTGCCAGTGACGCGAGTACACATTCCGGGTATATTGTGTCTGTGTGAGATTCCAGTCCGGGTTTTGCCCGTGACGCGAGTCCACATTCCGGCTATATAGTGTCTGTGTGATATTCCAGTTCGGGTTTTGCCCGTGACGCGAGTCCACATTCCGGGTATATTGTGTCTGTGTGATATTTCAGTCAGTGTTTTGCCCGTGACGCGAGTCCACATTCCGGGTATATTGTGTCTGTGTGATATTTCAGTCAGGGTTTTGCCCGTGATGCGAGTCCACATTCCGGGTATATTGTATCTGTGTGATATTGCACTCCGGGTTTTGCCAGTGACGCGAGTACACATTCCGGGTATATTGTGTCTGTGTGATATTCCAGTCCACGTTTTGACCGTGACGCGATTCCACATTCCAGGTATATAGCGTCTGTGTGATATTCCAGTCCGGGTTTTGCCAGAGACCCGAGTCCACAGTCCGGGTATATTGTGTCTGTGTGATATTCCAGTCCGGGTTTTGCCCGTGACGTGAGTCCACAGTCCGGGTATATTGTGTCTGTGTGAAATTCCAGTCCGGGTTTTGCCGGTGACGCGAGACAACAGTCCGGGTATATTGTGTCTGTGTGATGTTCCAGAACGGGTTTTGCCCGTGATGCGAGTCAACTGTCTGGTTATATTGAGACTGTGTGATATTCCAGTCCTGGTTTTGCCCGTGATGCGAGTCCGCTTTCAGGGTATATTGTGTCTGTGTGATATTCCAGTCCGGGTTTTGCCAGTGATGCAAGTCCGCTTTCAGGGTATATTGTATCTGTGTGAGATTCCAGTCCGGGTTTTTTCAGTGACGCGAGACAACAGTCCGGGTATATTGTGTCTGTGTGATATTCCAGTCCTGGTTTTGCCCGTGACGCGAGTCCACCTTGCGGTTATATTGTATCTGTGTGATATTCCAGTCCGGGTTTTGCCCGTGACGCGAGTCCACCTTCCGGGTATATTGTATCTGTGTGATATTCCAGTCCGGGTTCTGCCAGTGACGCGAGTCCACAGTCCGTGTATATTGTGTCTGTCTGATATTCCAGTCCGGGTTTTGTCAGTGACGCGAGTCCACCTTCCGGGTTTATTGCGTCTCTGTGATATTCCAGTCCGGGATTTGCCCGTGACGCGAGTCCACATTCCAAGTATATTGCGTCTGTGTGATATTCCAGTCCGGGATTTGCCAGTGACGTGATTCCACATTCCAGGTATATTGCGTCTGTGTGATATTCCATTCCGGGTTCTGCCAGCGATGCGAGTCCACAGTCCGTGTATATTGTGTCTGTGTGATATTCCAGTCCGGGTTTTGCCAGTGACGCGAGTCCACCTTCCGGGTTTATTGCGTCTCTGTGATATTCCAGTCCGGGATTTGCCCGTGATTCGAGTGCACATTCCGGGTATATTGTGTCTGTTTGATATTCCAATTCGGGTTTTGCCCGTGATGCGAAACCCATTTTCGGGTATATTGTGTCTGTGTGATTTTCCCGTCCGGGTGTTGCCAGTGACTCGAGTCCACAGTCTGGTTATATTGTGTCTGTGTGAAATTCCTGTCTGGGTTTTGCCAGTGACGCGAGTCCACATTCCGGGTATATTGTGTCTGTGTGATATTTCAGTCCGGGTTTTGCCCGTGACGCGAGACAACAGTCCGGGTATATTGTGTCTGTGTGATGTTCCAGAACGGGTTTTGCCCGTGACACGAGTCAACAGTCTGGTTATATTGAGAATGTGTGATATTCCAGTCCGGGTTTTGCCAGTGACGCGAGTCCACCTTCCGGGTTTATTGCGTCTCTGTGATATTCCAGTCCGGGATGCGAGTCCACAGTCTGGGTATATTGTGTCTGTGTAATATTCCAGCCCGCGTATTGCCCGTGACGCGAGTCCACATTCCGGGTGTGTTATGTCTGTGTGATATTCCAGTCCGGGTTTTCCCCGTGATGCGAGTCCTCAGTCCTGGTATATTGTGTCTGTGTGATTTTCCAGTCGGGGTTTTGACCGTGACGCGAGTCCACATTCCAGGTATATTGCGTCTGTGTGATATTCCATTCCGGGTTCTGCCAGCGATGCGAGTCCATAGTCCGTGTATATTGTGTCTGTGTGATATTCCAGTCCGGGTTTTGCCAGTGACGCGAGTCCACCTTCCGGGTTTATTGCGTCTCTGTGATATTCCAGTCCGGGATTTGCCCGTGATTCGAGTGCACATTCCGGGTATATTGTGTCTGTTTGATATTCCAATTCGGGTTTTGCCCGTGATGCGAAACCCATTTTCGGGTATATTGTGTCTGTGTGATTTTCCCGTCCGGGTGTTGCCAGTGACTCGAGTCCACAGTCTGGTTATATTGTGTCTGTGTGAAATTCCTGTCTGGGTTTTGCCAGTGACGCGAGTCCACATTCCGGGTATATTGTGTCTGTGTGATATTTCAGTCCGGGTTTTGCCCGTGACGCGAGACAACAGTCCGGGTATATTGTGTCTGTGTGATGTTCCAGAACGGGTTTTGCCCGTGACACGAGTCAACAGTCTGGTTATATTGAGAATGTGTGATATTCCAGTCCGGGTTTTGCCAGTGACGCGAGTCCACCTTCCGGGTTTATTGCGTCTCTGTGATATTCCAGTCCGGGATGCGAGTCCACAGTCTGGGTATATTGTGTCTGTGTAATATTCCAGCCCGCGTATTGCCCGTGACGCGAGTCCACATTCCGGGTGTGTTATGTCTGTGTGATATTCCAGTCCGGGTTTTCCCCGTGATGCGAGTCCTCAGTCCTGGTATATTGTGTCTGTGTGATTTTCCAGTCGGGGTTTTGACCGTGACGCGAGTCCACATTCCAGGTATATTGCGTCTGTGTGATATTCCATTCCGGGTTCTGCCAGCGATGCGAGTCCATAGTCCGTGCATATTGTGTCTGTGTGATATTCCAGTCCGGGTTTTGCCAGTGACGCGAGTCCACCTTCCGGGTTTATTGCGTCTCTGTGATATTCCAGTCCGGGATTTGCCCGTGATTCGAGTGCACATTCCGGGTATATTGTGTCTGTTTGATATTCCAATTCGGGTTTTGCCCGTGATGCGAAACCCATTTTCGGGTATATTGTGTCTGTGTGATTTTCCCGTCCGGGTGTTGCCAGTGACTCGAGTCCACAGTCTGGTTATATTGTGTCTGTGTGAAATTCCTGTCTGGGTTTTGCCAGTGACGCGAGTCCACATTCCGGGTATATTGTGTCTGTGTGATATTTCAGTCCGGGTTTTGCCCGTGACGCGAGACAACAGTCCGGGTATATTGTGTCTGTGTGATATTTCAGTCCGGGTTTTGCCCGTGACGCGAGACAACAGTCCGGGTATATTGTGTCTGTGTGATATTCCAGTCCGGGTTTTGCCAGTGACGCGAGACAACAGTCCGGGTATATTGTGTCTGAGTGATGTTCCAGAACGGGTTTTGCCTGTGACACGAGTCAACAGTCTGGTTATATTGTGACTGTGTGATATTCAAGTCCGGGTTTTGCCAGTGAAACGAGTCCACCTTCCGGGTTTATTGCGTCTCTGTGATATTCCAGTCCGAGATTTGCCCGTGATTCGAGTGCACATTCCGGGTATATTGTGTCTGTGTGAGATTGCATTCCTGGTTTTGCAAGTGATGCGAGTCCGCTTTCAGGGTATATTGTGTCTGTGTGATATTCCAATCCGGGTTTTGCCCGTGATGCGAAACCCATTTTCGGGTATATTGTGTCTGTGTGATATTCCATTGCGTGTTTTGACAGTGTCGCGAGCCCAGATTCCGGGTATATTGTGTCTGTGTGATATTCCAGTCCGGGTTTTGCCCGTGATGCGAGTCCACCTTCCGGGTATATTGTATCTGTGTGATATTTCAGTCAGGGTTTTGCCAGTGACGCGAGTACACATTCCGGGTATATTGTATCTGTGTGATATTGCACTCCGGGTTTTGCCAGTGACGCGAGTACACATTCCGGGTATATTGTGTCTGTGTGAGATTCCAGTCCGGGTTTTGCCCGTGACGCGAGTCCACATTCCGGCTATATAGTGTCTGTGTGATATTCCAGTTCGGGTTTTGCCCGTGACGCGAGTCCACATTCCGGGTATATTGTGTCTGTGTGATATTTCAGTCAGTGTTTTGCCCGTGACGCGAGTCCACATTCCGGGTATATTGTGTCTGTGTGATATTTCAGTCAGGGTTTTGCCCGTGATGCGAGTCCACATTCCGGGTATATTGTATCTGTGTGATATTGCACTCCGGGTTTTGCCAGTGACGCGAGTACACATTCCGGGTATATTGTGTCTGTGTGATATTCCAGTCCACGTTTTGACCGTGACGCGATTCCACATTCCAGGTATATAGCGTCTGTGTGATATTCCAGTCCGGGTTTTGCCAGAGACCCGAGTCCACAGTCCGGGTATATTGTGTCTGTGTGATATTCCAGTCCGGGTTTTGCCCGTGACGTGAGTCCACAGTCCGGGTATATTGTGTCTGTGTGAAATTCCAGTCCGGGTTTTGCCGGTGACGCGAGACAACAGTCCGGGTATATTGTGTCTGTGTGATGTTCCAGAACGGGTTTTGCCCGTGATGCGAGTCAACTGTCTGGTTATATTGAGACTGTGTGATATTCCAGTCCTGGTTTTGCCCGTGATGCGAGTCCGCTTTCAGGGTATATTGTGTCTGTGTGATATTCCAGTCCGGGTTTTGCCAGTGATGCAAGTCCGCTTTCAGGGTATATTGTATCTGTGTGAGATTCCAGTCCGGGTTTTTTCAGTGACGCGAGACAACAGTCCGGGTATATTGTGTCTGTGTGATATTCCAGTCCTGGTTTTGCCCGTGACGCGAGTCCACCTTGCGGTTATATTGTATCTGTGTGATATTCCAGTCCGGGTTTTGCCCGTGACGCGAGTCCACCTTCCGGGTATATTGTATCTGTGTGATATTCCAGTCCGGGTTCTGCCAGTGACGCGAGTCCACAGTCCGTGTATATTGTGTCTGTCTGATATTCCAGTCCGGGTTTTGTCAGTGACGCGAGTCCACCTTCCGGGTTTATTGCGTCTCTGTGATATTCCAGTCCGGGATTTGCCCGTGACGCGAGTCCACATTCCAAGTATATTGCGTCTGTGTGATATTCCAGTCCGGGATTTGCCAGTGACGTGATTCCACATTCCAGGTATATTGCGTCTGTGTGATATTCCATTCCGGGTTCTGCCAGCGATGCGAGTCCACAGTCCGTGTATATTGTGTCTGTGTGATATTCCAGTCCGGGTTTTGCCAGTGACGCGAGTCCACCTTCCGGGTTTATTGCGTCTCTGTGATATTCCAGTCCGGGATTTGCCCGTGATTCGAGTGCACATTCCGGGTATATTGTGTCTGTTTGATATTCCAATTCGGGTTTTGCCCGTGATGCGAAACCCATTTTCGGGTATATTGTGTCTGTGTGATTTTCCCGTCCGGGTGTTGCCAGTGACTCGAGTCCACAGTCTGGTTATATTGTGTCTGTGTGAAATTCCTGTCTGGGTTTTGCCAGTGACGCGAGTCCACATTCCGGGTATATTGTGTCTGTGTGATATTTCAGTCCGGGTTTTGCCCGTGACGCGAGACAACAGTCCGGGTATATTGTGTCTGTGTGATGTTCCAGAACGGGTTTTGCCCGTGACACGAGTCAACAGTCTGGTTATATTGAGAATGTGTGATATTCCAGTCCGGGTTTTGCCAGTGACGCGAGTCCACCTTCCGGGTTTATTGCGTCTCTGTGATATTCCAGTCCGGGATGCGAGTCCACAGTCTGGGTATATTGTGTCTGTGTAATATTCCAGCCCGCGTATTGCCCGTGACGCGAGTCCACATTCCGGGTGTGTTATGTCTGTGTGATATTCCAGTCCGGGTTTTCCCCGTGATGCGAGTCCTCAGTCCTGGTATATTGTGTCTGTGTGATTTTCCAGTCGGGGTTTTGACCGTGACGCGAGTCCACATTCCAGGTATATTGCGTCTGTGTGATATTCCAGTCCGGGTTCTGCCAGCGACGCGAGTCCACAGTCCGTGTATATTGTGTCTGTGTGACATTCCAGTCCGGTTTTTGCCAGTGACGCGAGTCCGCCTTCCGGGTTTATTGCGTCTCTGTGATATTCCAGTCCGGGAATTGCCAGAGACGCGAGTCCACATTCCGGGTAATTTGTGTCTGTGTGATATTCCAATTCGTGTTTTGGCCGTGATGCGAAACCCATTTCCGGGTATATTGTGTCTGTGTGATTTTCCAGTCCGGGTTTTGCCAGTGACTCGAGTCCACAGTCTGGGTATATTGTGTCTCTGTGATATTCCAGTCCGGGTTTTGCCAGAGACGCGAGACAACATTCCGGGTATATTGTGTCTGTGTGATATTCCAGTCCGGACTTTGTCCGTGACGTGAGTCCACAGTCCGGGTATATTGTGTCTGTGTGATATTCCAGTCCGGGTTTTGTCCGTGACGTGAGTCCACATTCCGGGTTTATTGCGTCTCTGTGATATTCCAGTCCGGGTTTTGCCCGTGCCGCGAGTCCACATTCAGGGTATATTGTGTCTGTGTGATATTCCAATTCGGGTTTTGCCCGTGATGCGAAACCCATTTTCGGGTATATTGTGTCTGTGTGATTTTCCCGTCCGGGTGTTGCCAGTGACTCGAGTCCACAGTCTGGTTATATTGTGTCTGTGTGAAATTCCTGTCCGGGTTTTGCCAGTGACGCGAGTCCATATTCCGTGTATATTGCTTCTCTGTGATATTCCAGTCCGGGATTTGCCCGTGATGCGAGTACACATTCCGGGTATATTGCGTCTCTGTGATATTCCAGTCCGGGATTTGCCCGTGATGCGAGTGCACATTCCGGGTATATTGTGTCTGTGTGATATTCCAGTCCGGGTATATCCCGTGATGCGAGTCCACACTCCGGGTATATTCTGTCTGTGTGATATTCCAGTCCGGCCTTTGTCCGTGACGTGAGTCCACAGTCCGGGTATATTGTGTCTGTGTGATATTCCAGTCCGGGTTTTGCCCGTTACGTGAGTACACATTCCGGCTATATTGTGCTTGTGTAATATTCCAGTCCGGGTTTTGCATTGACGCGAGTCTACATTCCGGGTATATTGTGTCTGTGTGATATTCCAGTCAGGGTTTTGCCAGTGACCCGAGACAACAGTCCGGGTATATTGTGTCTGTGTGATGTTCCAGAACGGGTTTTGCCCGTGACGCGAGACAACAGTCCGGGTATATTGTGTCTGTGTGATATTCCAGTCCGGGTTTTGCCAGCGACGCGAGTCCACCTTCCGGGTTTATTGCGTCTCTGTGATATTCCAGTCCGGGATTTGCCCGTGATTCGAGTACACATTCCGGGTATATTGCGTCTCTGTGATATTCCAGTCCGGGATTTGCCCGTGATGCGAGTACACATTCCGGGTATATTGCGTCTCTGTGATATTCCAGTCCGGGATTTGCCCGTGATGCGAGTGCACATTCCGGGTATATTGTGTCTGTGTGATATTCCAGTCCGGTTATATCCCGTGATGCGAGTCCACACTCCGGGTATATTCTGTCTGTGTGATATTCCAGTCCGGGCTTTGTCCGTGACGTGAGTCCACAGTCCGGGTATATTGTGTCTGTGTGATATTCCAGTCCGGGCTTTGTCCGTGACGTGAGTCCACAGTCCGGGTATATTGTGTCTGTGTGATATTCCAGTCCGGGTTTTGCCCGTTACGTGAGTACACATTCTGGCTATATTGTGTTTGTGTAATATTCCAGTCCAGGTTTTGCCATTGACGCGAGTCTATATTCCGGGTATATTGTGTCTGTGTGATATTCCAGTCCGGGTTTTGCCAGTGACGCGAGACAACAGTCCGGGTATATTGTGTCTCTTTGATATTCCAGTCCGGGTTTTGCCAGTGACGCGAGTCCACCTTCCGGGTTTATTGCGTCTCTGTGATATTCCAGTCCGGGATTTGCCCGTGATGCGAGTCCACAGTCTGGGTATATTGTCTCTGTGTGAGATTCCAGTCCGGGTCTTGCCAGAGACGCGAGTACACATTCCGGGTATATTGTGTCTGTGTGATATTCCAGTCCGGGTTTTGCCCATGACGCGAGACAACAGTCCGGGTATATTGTGTCTGTGTGATATTCCAGTCCGGGTTTTGCCAGTGACGCGAGACAACAGTCCGGGTATATTGTGTCTGTGTGATGTTCCAGAACGGGTTTTGCCTGTGACACGAGTCAACAGTCCGGGTATATTGTGTCTGTGTGATATTCCAGTCCGGGTTCTGCCAGCGACGCGAGTCCACCTTCCGGGTATATTGTGTCTGTGTGATATTCCAGTCCTGGTTCTGCCAGCGACGCGAGTCCACCTTCCGGGTTTATTGCGTCTCTGTGATATTCCAGTCCGGGATTTGCCCGTGATGCGAGTCCTCAGTCCTGGTATATTGTGTCTGTGTAATATTCCAGTCCGGTATTTGCTAGTGCCGCGAGTCCGCCGTCCGGGTTTATTGCGTCTCTGTGATATTCCAGTCCGGGAATTGCCAGAGACGCGAGTCCACATTCCGGGTAATTTGTGTCTGTGTGATATTCCAATTCGTGTTTTGGCCGTGATGCGAAACCCATTTCCGGGTATATTGTGTCTGTGTGATTTTCCAGTCCGGGTTTTGCCAGCGACTCGAGTCCACAGTCTGGGTATATTGTGTCTCTGTGATATTCCAGTCCGGGTTTAGCCAGTGACGCGAGACAACATTCCGGGTATATTGTGTCTGTGTGAAATTCCAGTCCGGGTTTTGCCAGCGACTCGAGTCCACAGTCTGGGTATATTGTGTCTCTGTGATATTCCAGTCCGGGTTTAGCCAGTGACGCGAGACAACATTCCGGGTATATTGTGTCTGTGTGAAATTCCAGTCCGGGTTTTGCCAGCGACTCGAGTCCACAGTCTGGGTATATTGTGTCTCTGTGATATTCCAGTCCGGGTTTAGCCAGTGACGCGAGACAACATTCCGGGTATATTGTCTCTGTGTGAAATTCCAGTCCCGGTTTTGCCAGTGACGCGAGTCAACAGTCTGGTTATATTGAGACTGTGTGATATTGCAGTCCTGTTTTAGCCCGTGATGCGAGTCCACATTCCGGGTATATTGTGTCTGTGTGAGATTGCATTCCGGGTTTTGTAAGTGATGCGAGTCCGCTTTCAGGGTATATTGTGTCTGTGTGATTTTCCAATCCGGGTGTTGGCCGTGATTCGAGTACACATTCCGGGTCTATTGTGTCTGTGTGATATTCCAGACCGGGTTTTGTACGTGACGTGAGTCCACAGTCCGTGTATATTGTGTCTGTGTGATATTCCAGACCGGGTTTTGTACGTGACGTGAGTCCACAGTTCGTGTATATTGTGTCTGTGTGATATTCCAGTCCGGGTTTTGCCCGTGATGCGAGTCCACATTCCGGGTATATTGTATCTGTGTGAGATTGCATTCCGGGTTTTGCAAGTGATGCGAGTCCGCTTTCAGGGTATATTGTGTCTGTGTGATATTCCAATCCGGGTGTTGGCCGTGATGCGAGTCCACATTCCGGGTATATTGTGTCTGTGTGATATTCCAGACCGGGTTTTGTACGTGACGTGAGTCCACAGTCCGTGTATATTGTGTCTGTTTGATATTCCAGTCCGGGTTTTGCCCGTGATGCGAAACCCATTTTCGGGTATATTGTGACTGTGTGATTTTCCCGTCCGGGTGTTGCCAGTGACTCGAGTCCACAGTCTGGTTATATTGTGTCTGTGTGAAATTCCTGTCCGGGTTTTGCCAGTGACGCGAGTCCATATTCCGGGTATATTGTGTCTGTTTGATATTCCAATTCGGGTTTTGCCCGTGACGCGAGACCACATTCCGTGTATATTGTTTCTGTGTGATATTCCAGTCCGGGTTTTGTACGTGACGTGAGTCCACATTCCGGGTATATTGTGTCTGTGTGATATTCCAGTCCGGGTTTTGCCCGTGATGCGAGTCCACATTCCGGGTATATTGTATCTGTGTGAGATTGCATTCCGGGTTTTGCAAGTGATGCGAGTCCGCTTTCAGGGTATATTGTGTCTGTGTGATATTCCAATCCGGGTGTTGGCCGTGATGCGAGTCCACATTCCGGGTATATTGTGTCTGTGTGATATTCCAGACCGGGTTTTGTACGTGACGTGAGTCCACAGTCCGTGTATATTGTGTCTGTTTGATATTCCAGTCCGGGTTTTGCCCGTGATGCGAAACCCATTTTCGGGTATATTGTGTCTGTGTGATTTTCCCGTCCGGGTTCTGCCAGCGACGCAAGTCCACTGTCCGGGTATATTGTGTCTGTGTGATATTCCATTGCGTGTTTTGGCAGTGTCGCGAGTCTACATTCCGGGTATATTGCGTCTGTGTGAAATTCCAGTCCGGGTTTTGCCAGTGACGCGAGACAACAGTCCGGGTATATTGTGTCTGTGTGATGTTCCAGAACGGGTTATGCCCGTGACGCGAGTCAACAGTCTGGTTATATTGAGAATGTGTGATATTCCAGTCCTGTTTTTGCCCTTGATACGAGTCCACATTCCGGGTATATTGTGTCTGTGTGAGATTCCAGTCCGGGTTTTGCCCGTGACGCGAGTCCACATTCCGTGTATATTGTGTCTGTGTGATATTTCAGTCAGGGTTTTGCCCGTGATGCGAGTCCACATTCCGGGTATATTGTATCTGTGTGATATTGCAGTCCGGGTTTTGCAAGTGACGCGAGTCCACCTTCCGGGTTAATTGCGTCTCTGTGATATTCCAGTCCGGGTTCTGCCAGCGACGCGAGTCCACAGTCCGTGTATATTGTGTCTGTCTGATATTCCAGTCCGGGTTTTGCCAGTGACGCGAGTCCATATTCCGGGTATATTGTGTCTGTGTGATATTCCAATTCGGGTTTTGCCCGTGACGCGAATCCACATTTCATGTATATTGTGTCTGTGTGATATTCCATTCAGGGTTCTGCCCGTGACGCGAGTCCACATTCCGTGTATATTGTGTCTGTGTGATATTTCAGTTAGGGTTTTGCCCGTGACGCGAGTCCACATTCCGGGTATATTGTATCTGTGTGATATTCCATTGCGTGTTTTGGCAGTGTCGCGAGTCCACATTCCGGGTATATTGCGTCTCTGTGATATTCCAGTCCGGGATTTGCCCGTGATGCGAGTCCACAGTCTGGGTATATTGTCTCTGTGTGAGATTCCAGTCCGGGTCTTGCCAGAGACGCGAGTACACATTCCGGGTATATTGTGTCTGTGTGATGTTCCGAAACGGGTTTTGCCCGTGACGCGAGTCAACAGTCTGGTTATATTGAGACTGTGTGATATTCCAGTCCTGGTTTTGTCCGTGACGTGAGTCCACAGTCCGGGTATATTGTGTCTGTGTGATATTCCAGTCCGGGTTTTGCCAGTGACGCGAGACAACAGTCCGGGTATATTGTGTCTGTGTGATGTTCCAGTCCGGGTTTTGCCCGTGATGCGAGTACACATTCCGGGTACATTGTGTCTGTGTGATATTCCAGTCCGGGTTTTGCCAGTGACGCGAGACAACATTCCGGGTATATTGTGTCTGTGTGAAATTCCAGTCCGGGTTTTGCCAGCGACTCGAGTCCACAGTCTGGGTATATTGTGTCTCTGTGATATTCCAGTCCGGGTTTTGCCAGTGACGCGAGACAACATTCCGGGTATATTGTGTCTGTGTGAAATTCCAGTCCGGGTTTTGCCAGCGACTCGAGTCCACAGTCTGGGTATATTGTCTCTGTGTGAAATTCCAGTCCCGGTTTTGCCAGTGACGCGAGTCAACAGTCTGGTTATATTGAGACTGTGTGATATTGCAGTCCTGTTTTAGCCCGTGATGCGAGTCCACATTCCGGGTATATTGTGTCTGTGTGAGATTGCATTCCGGGTTTTGCAAGTGATGCGAGTCCGCTTTCAGGGTATATTGTGTCTGTGTGATTTTCCAATCCGGGTGTTGGCCGTGATGCGAGTACACATTCCGGGTCTATTGTGTCTGTGTGATATTCCAGACCGGGTTTTGTACGTGACGTGAGTCCACAGTCCGTGTATATTGTGCCTGTGTGATATTCCAGACCGGGTTTTGTACGTGACGTGAGTCCACAGTCCGTGTATATTGTGTCTGTGTGATATTCCAGTCCGGGTTTTGCCCGTGATGCGAGTCCACATTCCGGGTATATTGTATCTGTGTGAGATTGCATTCCGGGTTTTGCAAGTGATGCGAGTCCGCTTTCAGGGTATATTGTGTCTGTGTGATATTCCAATCCGGGTGTTGGCCGTGATGCGAGTCCACATTCCGGGTATATTGTGTCTGTGTGATATTCCAGACCGGGTTTTGTACGTGACGTGAGTCCACAGTCCGTGTATATTGTGTCTGTTTGATATTCCAGTCCGGGTTTTGCCCGTGATGCGAAACCCATTTTCGGGTATATTGTGTCTGTGTGATTTTCCCGTCCGGGTGTTGCCAGTGACTCGAGTCCACTGTCTGGTTATATTGTGTCTGTGTGAAATTCCTGTCCGGGTTTTGCCAGTGACGCGAGTCCATATTCCGGGTATATTGTTTCTGTTTGATATTCCAATTCGGGTTTTGCCCGTGACGCGAATCCACATTTCATGTATATTGTGTCTGTGTGATATTCCATTGCGTGTTTTGGCAGTGTCGCGAGTCCACATTCCGGGTATATTGTGTCTGTGTGATTTTCCAGTCCGGGATTTGCCAGTGACGCGAGACAACAGTCCGGGTATATTGTGTCTGTGTGATGTTCCAAAACGGGTTTTGCCCGTGACGCGAGTCAACAGTCTGGTTATATTGAGACTGTGTGATATTCCAGTCCTGGTTTTGTCCGTGACGTGAGTCCACAGTCCGGGTATATTGTGTCTGTGTGATATTCCAGTCCGGGTTTTGCCAGTGACGCGAGTCCACCTTCCGGGTTTATTGCGTCTGTATGATATTCCAGTCCGGGTGTTGGCAGTGACTGGAGTCCACAGTCTGGTTATATTGTGTCTGTTTGAAATTTCTGTCCAGATTTTGTCAGTGACGCGAGTCCACATTCCGGGTGTGTTAAGTCTGTGTGATATTCCAGTCCGGGTTTTGCCCGTGACGCTAGTCCTCAGTCCTGGTATATTGTATCTGTGTGATATTCCAGACCGGGTTTTGCTAGTGACGCGTGACAACAGTCCGGGTATATTGTGTCTGTGTGATTTTCCAGTCCGGGTATATCCCGTGACGCGAGTCCACACTCCGGGTATATTGCGTCTCTGTGATATTCCAGTCCGGGATTTGTCCGTGACGTGAGTCCACAGTCCGGGTATATTGTGTCTGCGTGATATTCCAGTCCGGGTTTTGCTCGTGACGTGACTCCACATTCCGGGTATATTCCGTCTGTGTGATATTCCAGTCCGGGTTCTGCCAGCGACGCGAGTCCACTGTCCGGGTATATTGTGTCTGTGTGATATTCCATTGCGTGTTTTGGCAGTGTCGCGAGTCTACATTCCGGGTATATTGCGTCTGTGTGAAATTCCAGTCCGGGTTTTGCCCGTGACGCGAGTCCACATTCCGTGTATATTGTGTCTGTGTGATATTTCAGTCAGGGTTTTGCCCGTGATGCGATTCCACATTCCGGGTATATTGTATCTGTGTGATATTGCAGTCCGGGTTTTGCAAGTGACGCGGGTCCACCTTCCGGGTTAATTGCGTCTCTGTGATATTCCAGTCCGGGTTCTGCCAGCGACGCGAGTCCACAGTCCGTGTATATTATGTCTGTCTGATATTCCAGTCCGGGTTTTGCCAGTGACGCGAGTCCATATTCCGGGTATATCGTGTCTGTGTGATATTCCAATTCGGGTTTTGCCCGTGACGCGAATCCACATTTCATGTATATTGTGTCTGTGTGATATTCCATTCCGGGTTCTGCCCGTGACGCGAGTCCACATTCCGTGTATATTGTGTCAGTGTGATATTTCAGTTAGGGTTTTGCACGTGACGCGAGTCCACATTCCGGGTATATTGTGTCTGTGTGATATTCCATTGCGTGTTTTGGCAGTGTCGCGAGTCCACATTCCGGGTATATTGCGTCTCTGTGATATTCCAGTCCGGGATTTGCCCGTGATGCGAGTCCACAGTCTGGGTATATTGTCTCTGTGTGAGATTCCAGTCCGGGTCTTGCCAGAGACGCGAGTACACATTCCGGGTATATTGTGTCTGTGTGATATTCCAGTCCGGGTTTTGCCCGTGACGCGAGACAACAGTCCGGGTATATTGTGTCTGTGTGATATTCCAGTCCGGGTTTTGCCAGTGACGCGAGACAACAGTCCGGGTATATTGTGTCTGTGTGATGTTCCATTGCGTGTTTTGGCAGTGTCGCGAGTCCACATTCCCGGTATATTGTGTCTGTGTGAAATTCCAGTCCGGGTTTTGCCAGTGACGCGAGACAACAGTCCGGGTATATTGTGTCTGTGTGATGTTCCAGAACGGGTTTTGCCCGTGACGCGAGTCAACAGTCTGGTTATATTGAGACTGTGTGATGTTCCAGTCCTGGTTTTGCCCGTGATGCGAGTCCACATTCCGGGTATATTGTGTCTGTGTGAGATTCCAGTCCGGGTTTTGCCCGTGACGCGAGTCCACATTCCGTGTATATTGTGTCTGTGAGATATTTCAGTCAGGGTTTTGCCCGTGATGCGAGTCCACATTCCGGGTATATTGTATCTGTGTGATATTGCAGTCCGGGTTTTGCCAGTGACGCGAGTCCACCTTCCGGGTTAATTGCGTCTCTGTGATATTCCAGTCCGTGATTTGCCCGTGATGCGAGTACACATTCCGGGTACATTGTGTCTGTGTGATATTCCAGTCCGGGTTCTGCCAGCGACGCGAGTCCACAGTCCGTGTATATTGTGTCTGTCTGATATTCCAGTCCGGGTTTTGCCAGTGACGCGAGTCCATCTTCCGGGTTTATTGCGTCTCTGTGATATTCCATTCCTGGATTTGCCAGTGACGCGAGTCCACATTCCGGGTATATTGTGTCTGTGTGATATTCCATTCCGGGATTTGCCAGTAACGCGAATCCACATTCCGAGTATATTGTGTCTGTGTGATATTCCAGTCCTGGTTTTGCCAGTGACGCGAGACAACAGTCCGGGTATATTGTGTCTGTGTGATGTTCCAGAACGGGTTTTGCCCGTGACGCGAGTCAACAGTCTGGTTATATTGTGTCTGTGTGATATTCCAGTCCGCGTTTTGACCGTGACGCGAGTCCACAGTCCGTGATTATTGTGTCTGTGTGATATTCCAGTCCGAGTTCTGCCAGTGACGCGAGTCCACCTTCCGGGTTTATTGCGTCTCTGTGATATTCCAGTCCGGGATTTGCCCGTGATTCGAGTGCACATTCCGGGTATATTGTGTCTATGTAATATTCCGGTCCGGGTTTTGCCCGTGCCGCGAATCCACATTCCGAGCATATTGTGTCTGTTTGATATTCCAATTCGGGTTTTGCCCGTGATCCGAAACCCATTTTCGGGTATATTGTGTCTGTGTGATTTTCCCGTCCGGGTGTTGCCAGTGACTCGAGTCCACAGTCTGGTTATATTGTGTCTGTGTGAAATTCCTGTCCGGGTTTTGCCAGTGACGCGAGTCCATATTCCGGGTATATTGTGTCTGTGTGATATTCCAATTCGGGTTTTGCCCGTGACGCGAATCCACATTTCATGTATATTGTGTCTGTGTGATATTCCATTCCGGGTTTTGCCCGTGACGCGAGTCCACATTCCGTGTATATTGTGTCTGTGAGATATTTCAGTCAGGGTTTTGCCCCTGATGCGAGTCCACATTCCGGGTATATTGTATCTGTGTGATATTGCAGTCCGGGTTTTGCCAGTGACGCGAGTCCACCTTCCGGGTTAATTGCGTCTCTGTGATATTCCAGTCCGTGATTTGCCCGTGATGCGAGTACACATTCCGGGTATATTGTGTCTGTGTGATAGTCCAGTCCGGGTTTTGCCCGTGATGCGAGTACACATTCCGGGTACATTGTGTCTGTGTGATATTCCAGTCCGGGTTCTGCCAGCGACGCGAGTCCACAGTCCGTGTATATTGTGTCTGTCTGATATTCCAGTCCGGGTTTTGCCAGTGACGCGAGTCCACCTTCCGGGTTTATTGCGTCTCTGTGATATTCCATTCCTGGATTTGCCAGTGACGCGAGTCCACATTCCGGGTATATTGTGTCTGTGTGATATTCCATTCCGGGATTTGCCAGTAACGCGAATCCACATTCCGAGTATATTGTGTCTGTGTGATATTCCAGTCCTGGTTTTGCCAGTGACGCGAGACAACAGTCCGGGTATATTGTGTCTGTGTGATGTTCCAGAACGGGTTTTGCCCGTGACGCGAGTCAACAGTCTGGTTATATTGTGTCTGTGTGATATTCCAGTCCGCGTTTTGACCGTGACGCGAGTCCACAGTCCGTGATTATTGTGACTGTGTGATATTCCAGTCCGAGTTCTGCCAGTGACGCGAGTCCACCTTCCGGGTTTATTGCGTCTCTGTGATATTCCAGTCCGGGATTTGCCCGTGATTCGATTGCACATTCCGGGTATATTGTGTCTATGTAATATTCCGGTCCGGGTTTGCCCGTGCCGCGAATCCACATTCCGAGCATATTGTGTCTGTTTGATATTCCAATTCGGGTTTTGCCCGTGATGCGAAACCCATTTTCGGGTATATTGTGTCTGTGTGAAATTCCTGTCCGGGTTTTGCCAGTGACGCGAGTCCATATTCCGGGTATATTGTGTCTGTGTGATATTCCAATTCGGGTTTTGCCCGTGACGCGAATCCACATTTCATGTATATTGTGTCTGTGTGATATTCCATTCCGGGTTCTGCCCGTGACGCGAGTCCACATTCCGTGTATATTGTGTCTGTGTGATATTTCAGTTAGGGTTTTGCCCGTGACGCGAGTCCACATTCCGGGTATATTGTGTCTGTGTGATATTCCATTGCGTGTTTTGGCAGTGTCGCGAGTCCACATTCCGGGTATATTGTGTCTGTGTGAAATTCCAGTCCGGGTTTTGCCAGTGACGCGAGTCCACCTTCCGGGTTTATTGCGTCTCTGTGATATTCCAGTCCGGGATTTGCCCGTGATGCGAGTACACATTCCGGGTATATTGTGTCTGTGTGATTTTCCAGTCTGAGTATATCCCGTGATGCGAATCCACACTCCGGGTATATTCTGTCTGTGTGATATTCCAGTCCGGGCTTTGTCCGTGACGTGAGTCCACTGTCCGGCTATATTGTGTCTGTGTGATATTCCAGTCCTGGTTTTGCCCGTGCCGCGAATCCACATTTCGGGTATATTGTGTCTGTATGATATTCCAGTCCGGGTGTTGGCAGTGACTGGAGTCCACAGTCTGGTTATATTGTGTCTGTGTGAAATTTCTGTCCAGATTTTGTCAGTGACGCGAGTCCACATTCCGGGTGTGTTAAGTCTGTGTGATATTACAGTCCGGGTTTTGCCCGTGACGCTAGTCCTCAGTCCTGGTATATTGTATCTGTGTGATATTCCAGACCGGGTTTTGCTAGTAACGCGTGACAACATTCCGGGTATATTGTGTCTGTGTGATATTCCAGTCCGGGTTTTGCCAGTGACGCGAGTCCACACTCCGGGTATATTGCGTCTCTGTGATATTCCAGTCCGGGATTTGCCCGTGATACGAGTCCACATTCCGGATATATTGTGTCTGTGTGAGATTCCAGTCCGGGTTTTGCCCGTGACGCGAGTCCACATTCCGTGTATATTGTGTCTGTGTGATATTTCAGTCAGGGTTTTGCCCGTGATGCGAGTCCACATTCCGGGTATATTGTATCTGGGTGATATTGCAGTCCGGGTTTTGCCAGTGACGCGAGTCCACATTCCGGGTATATTGTGTCTGTGTGATATTCCAGTCCTGGTTTTGCCAGTGACGCGAGACAACAGTCTGGTTATATTGAGACTGTGTGATATTCCAGTCCTGTTTTTGCCCGTGATGCGAGTCAACATTCCGGGTATATTGTGTCTGTGTGAGATTGCATTCCGGGTTTTGCAAGTGATGCGAGTCCGCTTTCAGGGTATATTGTGTCTGTGTGATATTCCAATCCGGGTGTTGGCCGTGATGCGAGTACACATTCCGGGTCTATTGTGTTTGTGTGATATTCCAGACCGGGTTTTGTACGTGACGTGAGTCCACAGTCCGTGTATATTTTGTCTGTGTGAAATTCCAGTCCTGGTTTTGCCAGTGACGCGATTCCACCTTCCGGGTTAATTGCGTCTCTGTGATATTCCAGTCCGGGATTTGCCCGTGATTCGAGTGCACATTCCGGGTATATTGTTGTCTGTGTGATATTCCAGTCCGGGGTTTGCCCGTGACGTGAGTCCACATTCCGGGTATATTGTGTCTATGTAATAGTCCGGTCCGGGTTTTGCCCGTGCCGCGAATCCACATTCCGAGTATATTGTGTCTGTTTGATATTCCAATTCGGGTTTTGCCCGTGATGCGAGTCCACATTCCGGGTTAATTGCGTCTCTGTGATATTCCAGTCCGTGATTTGCCCGTGATGCGAGTACACATTCCGGGTATATTGTGTCTGTGTGATATTCCAGTCCGGGTTTTGCCCGTGATGCGAGTACACATTCCGGGTACATTGTGTCTGTGTGATATTCCAGTCCGGGTTCTGCCAGCGACGCGAGTCCACAGTCCGTGTATATTGTGTCTGTCTGATATTCCATTCCGGGATTTGCCAGTGACGCGAGTCCACATTCCGGGTATATTGTGTCTGTGTGATATTCCAGTCCGGGGTTTGCCAGTGACGCGAGTCCACCTTCCGGGTTTATTGCGTCTCTGTGACATTCCATTCCGGGATTTGCCAGTGACGCGAGTCCACATTCCGGGTATATTCTGTCTGTGTGATATTCCAGTCCTGGTTTTGCCAGTGACGCGAGACAACAGTCCGGGTATATTGTGTCTGTGTGATGTTCCAGAACGGGTTTTGCCCGTGACGCGAGTCAACAGTCTGGTTATATTGAGACTGTGTGATATTCCAGTCCTGTTTTAGCCCGTGATGCGAGTCCACATTCCGGGTATATTGTGTCTGTGTGAGATTGCATTCCGGGTTTTGCAAGTGATGCGAGTCCGCTTTCAGGGTATATTGTGTCTGTGTGATATTCCAATCCGGGTGTTGGCCGTGATGCGAGTACACATTCCGGGTCTATTGTGTCTGTGTGATATTCCAGACCGGGTTTTGTACGTGACGTGAGTCCACAGTCCGTGTATATTGTGTCTCTGTGAAATTCCAGTCCTGGTTTTGCCAGTGAAGCGAGTCCACCTTCCGGGTTAATTGCGTCTCTGTGATATTCCAGTCCGGGATTTGCCCGTGATTCGAGTGCACATTCCGGGTATATTGTGTCTGTGTGATATTCCAGTCCGGGGTTTGCCCGTGACGTGAGTCCACATTCCGGGTATATGGTGTCTATGTAATATTCCTGTCCGGGTTTTGCCCGTGCCGCGAATTCACATTCCGAGTATATTGTGTCTGTTTGATATTCCAATTCGGGTTTTGCCCGTGACGCGAATCCACATTTCATGTATATTGTGTCTGTGTGATATTCCATTCCGGGTTCTGCCCGTGATGCGAGTCCACAGTCCGGGTATATTGTGTCTGCGTGAGATTCCAGTCCGGGTTTTGCTCGTGACGTGACTCCACATTCCGGGTATATTCCGTCTGTGTGATATTCCAGTCCGGGTTCTGCCAGCGACGCGAGTCCACTGTCCGTGTATATTGAGTCTGTGTGATATTCCAGTCCGGGTTTTACCAGAGACGCGAGTCCACATTCCGGGTATATTGTGTCTGTGTGATATTGCATTGCGTGTTTTGGCAGTGTCGCGAGTCTACATTCCGGGTATATTGCGTCTGTGTGAAATTCCAGTCCGGGTTTTGCCAGTGACGCGAGACAACAGTCCGGGTATATTGTGTCTGTGTGATGTTCCAGAACGGGTTATGCCCGTGACGCGAGTCAACAGTCTGGTTATATTGAGAATGTGTGATATTCCAGTCCTGTTTTTGCCCGTGATACGAGTCCACATTCCGGGTATATTGTGTCTGTGTGAGATTCCAGTCCGGGTTTTGCCCGTGACGCGAGTCCACATTCCGTGTATATTGTGTCTGTGTGATATTTCAGTCAGGGTTTTGCCCGTGATTTGAGTCCACATTCCGGGTACATTGTATCTGTGTGATATTGCAGTCCGGGTTTTGCCAGTGACGCGAGTCCACCTTCCGGGTTAATTGCGTCTCTGTGATATTCCAGTCCGGGTTCTGCCAGCGACGCGAGTCCACAGTCCGTGTATATTGTGACTGTGTGATATTCCACTCCGGGTTTAGCCAGTGTCGCGAGTACACATTCCGGGTATATTGTGCCTGTCTGATATTCCAGTCCGGGTTCTGCCAGCGACGCGAGTCCACAGTCCGTGTATATTGTGTCTGTCTGATATTCCAGTCTGGGTTTTGCCAGTGACGCGAGTCCATATTCCGGGTATATTGTGTCTATGTAATATTCCGGTCCGGGTTTTGCCCGTGACGCGAGTCCATATTCCGGGTATATTGTGTCTGTGTGATATTCCAATTCGGGTTTTGCCCGTGACGCGAATCCACATTTCATGTATATTGTGTCTGTGTGATTTTCCAGTCCTGGTATATCCCGTGATGCGAGTCCACATTCCGGGTATATTGTGTCTGTGTGAGATTCCAGTCCGGGTTCTGCCCTTGACGCGAGTCCACATTCCGTGTATATTGTGTCTGTGTGATATTTCAGTTAGGGTTTTGCCCGTGACGCGAGTCCACATTCCGGGTATATTGTGTCTGTGTGATATTCCATTGCGTGTTTTGGCAGTGTCGCGAGTCCACATTCCGGGTATATTGTGTCTGTGTGATATTCCAGTCCGGGTTTTGCCAGTGACGCGAGACAACAGTCTGGTTATATTGAGACTGTGTGATATTCCAGTCCTGGTTTTGTCCGTGACGTGAGTCCACATTCTGGGTATATTGTGTCTGTGTGATATTCCAGTCCGGGTTTTGCCAGTGACGCGAGACAACAGTCCGGGTATATTGTGTCTGTGTGATGTTCCAGAACGGGTTTTGCCCGTGACGCGAGTCAACAGTCTGGTTATATTGAGACTGTGTGATGTTCCAGTCCTGGTTTTGCCCGTGATGCGAGTCCACATTCCGGGTATATTGTGTCTGTGTGAGATTCCAGTCCGGGTTTTGCCCGTGACGCGAGTCCACATTCCGTGTATATTGTGTCTGTGAGTTATTTCAGTCAGGGTTTTGCCCGTGATGCGAGTCCACATTCCGGGTATATTGTGTCTGTGTGATATTCCATTCCGGGATTTGCCAGTAACGCGAGTCCACATTCCGGGTATATTGTATCTGTGTGATATTGCAGTCCGGGTTTTGCCAGTGACGCGAGTCCACCTTCCGGGTTAATTGCGTCTCTGTGATATTCCAGTCCGTGATTTGCCCGTGATGAGAGTACACATTCCGGGTATATTGTGTCTGTGTGATATTCCAGTCAGGGTTTTGCCCGTGATGCGAGTCCACCTTCCGGGTTTATTGCGTCTCTGTGATATTCCATTCCGGGATTTGCCAGTGACGCGAGTCCACATTCCGGGTATATTGTGTCTGTGTGATATTCCAGTCCGGGGTTTGCCAGTGATGCGAGTCCAGCTTCCGGGTTTATTGCGTCTCTGTGATATTCCATTCCGGGATTTGCCAGTGACGCGAGTCCACATTCCGGGTATATTGTGTCTGTGTGATATTCCATTCCGGGATTTGCCAGTAACGCGAATCCACATTCCGGGTATATTGTGTCTGTGTGATATTCCACTCCTGGTTTTGCCAGTGACGCGAGACAACAGTCCGGGTATATTGTGTCTGTGTGATGTTCCAGAACGGGTTTTGCCCGTGACGCGAGTCAACAGTCTGTTTATATTGAGACTGTGTGATATTCCAGTCCTGTTTTTGCCCGTGATGCGAGTCCACCTTCCGGGTTTATTGCGTCTCTGTGATATTCCATTCCGGGATTTGCCAGTGACGCGAGTCCACATTCCGGGTATATTGTGTCTGTGTGATATTCCAGTCCTGGTTTTGCCAGTGACGCGAGACAACAGTCCGGGTATATTGTGTCTGTGTGATGATCCAGTCCGGGATTTGCCCGTGATGCGAGTACACATTCCTGGTATATTGTGTCTGTGTAATATTCCAGCCCGCGTTTTGCCCGTGACGCTAGTCCACATTCCGGGTTCGTTATGTCTGTGTGATATTCCAGTCCGGGTTGTCCCCGTGATGCGAGTCCTCAGTCCTGGTATATTGTGTCTGTGTGATATTCCAGTCCGCGTTTTGACCGTGACGCGAGTCCACATTCCAGGTATATTGTGTCTGTGTGATATTGCAGTCCGGGTTCTGCCAGCGACGCGAGTCCACAGTCCGTGATTATTGTGTCTGTGTGATATTCCAGTCCGAGTTCTGCCAGTGACGCGAGTCCACCTTCCGGGTTTATTGCGTCTCTGTGATATTCCAGTCCGGGATTTGCCCGTGATTCGAGTGCACATTCCGGGTATATTGTGTCTATGTAATATTCCGGTCCGGGTTTTGCCCGTGACGCGAGTCCACATTCCGAGTATATTGTGTCTGTTTGATATTCCAATTCGGGATTTGCCCGTGATGCGAAACCCATTTTCGGGTATATTGTGTCTGTGAGATTTTCCCGTCCGGGTGTTGCCAGTGACTCGAGTCCACAGTCTGGTTATATTGTGTCTGTGTGAAATTCCTGTCCGGGTTTTGCCAGTGACGCGAGTCCATATTCCGGGTATATTGTGTCTGTGTGATATTCCAATTCGGGTTTTGCCCGTGACGCGAATCCACATTTCATGTATATTGTGTCTGTGTGATATTCCATTCCGGGTTCTTCCCGTGACGCGAGTCCACATTCCGTGTATATTGTGTCTGTGTGATATTTCAGTTAGGGTTTTGCCCGTGACGCGAGTCCACATTCCGGGTATATTGTGTCTGTGTGATATTCCATTGCGTGTTTTGGCAGTGTCGCGAGTCCACATTCCGGGTATATTGTGTCTGTGTGATATTCCAGTCCGGGTTTTGCCAGTGACGCGAGACAACAGTCCGGGTATATTGTGTCTGTGTGATGTTCCAAAACGGGTTTTGCCCGTGACGCGAGTCAACAGTCTGGTTATATTGAGACTGTGTGATATTCCAGTCCTGGTTTTGTCCGTGACGTGAGTCCACAGTCCGGGTATATTGTGTCTGTGTGATATTCCAGTCCGGGTTTTGCCAGTGACGCGAGTCCACCTTCCGGGTTTATTGCGTCTCTGTGATATTCCAGTCCGGGATTTGCCCGTGATGCGAGTACACATTCCGGGTATATTGTGTCTGTGTGATTTTCCAGTCTGAGTATATCCCGTGATGCGAATCCACACTCCGGGTATATTCTGTCTGTGTGATATTCCAGTCCGGGCTTTGTCCGTGACGTGAGTCCACTGTCCGGCTATATTGTGTCTGTGTGATATTCCAGTCCTGGTTTTGCCCGTGCCGCGAATCCACATTTCGGGTATATTGTGTCTGTATGATATTCCAGTCCGGGTGTTGGCAGTGACTGGAGTCCACAGTCTGGTTATATTGTGTCTGTGTGAAATTTCTGTCCAGATTTTGTCAGTGACGCGAGTCCACATTCCGGGTGTGTTAAGTCTGTGTGATATTCCAGTCCGGGTTTTGCCCGTGACGCTAGTCCTCAGTCCTGGTATATTGTATCTGTGTGATATTCCAGACCGGGTTTTGCTAGTAACGCGTGACAACAGTCCGGGTATATTGTGTCTGTGTGATTTTCCAGTCCGGGTATATCCCGTGATGCGAGTCCACACTCCGGGAATATTGCGTCTCTGTGATATTCCAGTCCGGGATTTGCCCGTGATGCGAGTCCACACTCCGGGTATATTCTGTCTGTGTGATATTCCTATCCGGGTTTTGGCCGTGATGCGAGTACACATTCCGGGTATATTGTGTCTGTGTAATATTCCAGCCCGCGTTTTGCCCGTGACGCGAGTCCACATTCCGGGTTCGTTATGTCTGTGTGATATTCCAGTCCGGGTTTTCCCCGTGATGCGAGTCCTCAGTCCTGGTATATTGCGTCTGTGTGATATTCCAGTCCGCGTTTTGACCGTGACGCGAGTCCACATTCCAGGTATATTGCGTCTGTGTGATATTCCAGTCCGGGTTCTGCCAGCGACGCGAGTCCAGTCCGTGATTATTGTGTCTGTGTGATATTCCAGTCCGGGAATTGCCAGAGACGCGAGTCCACATTCCGGGTAATTTGTGTCTGTGTGATATTCCAATTCGTGTTTTGGCCGTGATGCGAAACCCATTTCCGGGTATATTGTGTCTGTGTGATTTTCCAGTCCGGGTTTTGCCAGCGACTCGAGTCCACAGTCTGGGTATATTGTGTGTCTGTGATATTCCAGCCCGGGTGTTGCCCGTGATGCGAGTCCACATTCCGGGTATATTGTGTCTGTGTGAAATTCCAGTCCTGGTTTTGCAAGTGATGCGAGTCCGCTTTCAGGGTATATTGTGTCTGTGTGATATTCCAATCCGGGTGTTGGCCGTGATGCGAGTACACATTCCGGGTCTATTGTGTCTGTGTGATATTCCAGTCCTGGTTTTGCCAGTGACGCGAGACAACAGTCCGGGTATATTGTGTCTGTGTGATGTTCCAGAACGGGTTTTGACCGTGACGCGAGTCAACAGACTGGTTATATTGCGTCTCTGTGATATTCCATTCCGGGATTTGCCAGTGACGCGAGTCCACCTTCCGGGTATATTGTGTCTGTGTGATATTCCATTCCGGGATTTGCCAGTGACGTGAGTACACATTCCGGCTATATTGTGTCTGTGTGATATTCCAGTCCGGGATTTGCCCGTGACGCGATTCCACATTCCGGGTATATTGTGTCTGTGTGATATTCCAGTCCTGGTTTTGCCAGTGACGCGAGACAACAGTCCGGGTATATTGTGTCTGTGTGATGATCCAGTCCGGGATTTGCCCGTGATGCGAGTACACATTCCTGGTATATTGTGTCTGTGTAATATTCCAGCCCGGGTTTTGCCCGTGACGCTAGTCCACATTCCGGGTTCGTTATGTCTGTGTGATATTCCAGTCCGGGTTGTCCCCGTGATGCGAGTCCTCAGTCGTGGTATATTGTGTCTGTGTGATATTCCAGTCCGCGTTTTGACCGTGACGCGAGTCCACATTCCAGGTATATTGTGTCTGTGTGATATTGCAGTCCGGGTTCTGCCAGCGACGCGAGTCCACAGTCCGTGATTATTGTGTCTGTGTGATATTCCAGTCCGAGTTCTGCCAGTGACGCGAGTCCACCTTCCGCGTTTATTGCGTCTCTGTGATATTCCAGTCCGGGATTTGCCCGTGATTCGAGTGCACATTCCGGGTATATTGTGTCTATGTAATATTCCGGTCCGGGTTTTGCCCGTGACGCGAGTCCACAATCCGAGTATATTGTGTCTGTTTGATATTCCAATTCGGGATTTGCCCGTGATGCGAAACCCATTTTCGGGTATATTGTGTCTGTGAGATTTTCCCGTCCGGGTGTTGCCAGTGACTCGAGTCCACAGTCTGGTTATATTGTGTCTGTGTGAAATACCTGTCCGGGTTTTGCCAGTGACGCGAGTCCATATTCCGGGTATATTGTGTCTGTGTGATATTCCTGTCCGGGTTTTGCCAGTGACGCGAGTCCATATTCCGGGTATATTGTGTCTGTGTGATATTCCAATTCGGGTTTTGCCCGTGACGCGAATCCACATTTCATGTATATTGTGTCTGTGTGATATTCCATTCCGGGTTCTGCCCGTGACGCGAGTCCACATTCCGTGTATATTGTGTCTGTGTGATATTTCAGTTAGGGTTTTGCCCGTGACGCGAGTCCACATTCCGGGTATATTGTGTCTGTGTGATGTTCCAGAACGGGTTTTGCCCGTGACGCGAGTCAACAGTCTGGTTATATTGAGACTGTGTGATATTCCAGTCCTGTTTTTGCCCGTGATGCGAGTCCACCTTCCGGGTTTATTGCGTCTCTGTGATATTCCATTCCGGGATTTGCCAGTGACGCGAGTCCACATTCCGGGTATATTGTGTCTGTGTGATATTCCATTCCGGGATTTGCCAGTGACGTGAGTACACATTCCGGCTATATTGTGTCTGTGTGATATTCCAGTCCGGGATTTGCCCGTAACGCGATTCCACATTCCGGGTATATTGTGTCTGTGTGATATTCCAGTCCTGGTTTTGCCAGTGACGCGAGACAACAGTCCGGGTATATTGTGTCTGTGTGATGATCCAGTCCGGGATTTGCCCGTGATGCGAGTACACATTCCTGGTATATTGTGTCTGTGTAATATTCCAGCCCGCGTTTTGCCCGTGACGCTAGTCCACATTCCGGGTTCGTTATGTCTGTGTGATATTCCAGTCCGGGTTGTCCCCGTGATGCGAGTCCTCAGTCCTGGTATATTGTGTCTGTGTGATATTCCAGTCCGCGTTTTGACCGTGACGCGAGTCCACATTCCAGGTATATTGTGTCTGTGTGATATTGCAGTCCGGGTTCTGCCAGCGACGCGAGTCCACAGTCCGTGATTATTGTGTCTGTGTGATATTCCAGTCCGAGTTCTGCCAGTGACGCGAGTCCACCTTCCGCGTTTATTGCGTCTCTGTGATATTCCAGTCCGGGATTTGCCCGTGATTCGAGTGCACATTCCGGGTATATTGTGTCTATGTAATATTCCGGTCCGGGTTTTGCCCGTGACGCGAGTCCAGAGTATATTGTGTCTGTTTGATATTCCAATTCGGGATTTGCCCGTGATGCGAAACCCATTTTCGGGTATATTGTGTCTGTGAGATTTTCCCGTCCGGGTGTTGCCAGTGACTCGAGTCCACAGTCTGGTTATATTGTGTCTGTGTGAAATACCTGTCCGGGTTTTGCCAGTGACGCGAGTCCATATTCCGGGTATATTGTGTCTGTGTGATATTCCTGTCCGGGTTTTGCCAGTGACGCGAGTCCATATTCCGGGTATATTGTGTCTGTGTGATATTCCAATTCGGGTTTTGCCCGTGACGCGAATCCACATTTCATGTATATTGTGTCTGTGTGATATTCCATTCCGGGTTCTGCCCGTGACGCGAGTCCACATTCCGTGTATATTGTGTCTGTGTGATATTTCAGTTAGGGTTTTGCCCGTGACGCGAGTCCACATTCCGGGTATATTGTGTCTGTGTGATATTCCATTGCGTGTTTTGGCAGTGTCGCGAGTCCACATTCCGGGTATATTGTGTCTGTGTGATATTCCAGTCCGGGTTTTGCCAGTGACGCGAGACAACAGTCCGGGTATATTGTGTCTGTGTGATGTTCCAAAACGGGTTTTGCCCGTGACGCGAGTCAACAGTCTGGTTATATTGAGACTGTGTGATATTCCAGTCCTGGTTTTGTCCGTGACGTGAGTCCACAGTCCGGGTATATTGTGTCTGTGTGATATTCCAGTCCGGGTTTTGCCAGTGACGCGAGTCCACCTTCCGGGTTTATTGCGTCTCTGTGATATTCCAGTCCGGGATTTGCCCGTGATGCGAGTACACATTCCGGGTATATTGTGTCTGTGTGATTTTCCAGTCTGAGTATATCCCGTGATGCGAATCCACACTCCGGGTATATTCTGTCTGTGTGATATTCCAGTCCGGGCTTTGTCCGTGACGTGAGTCCACTGTCCGGCTATATTGTGTCTGTGTGATATTCCAGTCCTGGTTTTGCCCGTGCCGCGAATCCACATTTCGGGTATATTGTGTCTGTATGATATTCCAGTCCGGGTGTTGGCAGTGACTGGAGTCCACAGTCTGGTTATATTGTGTCTGTGTGAAATTTCTGTCCAGATTTTGTCAGTGACGCGAGTCCACATTCCAGGTGTGTTAAGTCTGTGTGATATTCCAGTCCGGGTTTTGCCCGTGACGCTAGTCCTCAGTCCTGGTATATTGTATCTGTGTGATATTCCAGACCGGGTTTTGCTAGTAACGCGTGACAACAGTCCGGGTATATTGTGTCTGTGTGATTTTCCAGTCCGGGTATATCCCGTGATGCGAGTCCACACTCCGGGTATATTGCGTCTCTGTGATATTCCAGTCCGGGATTTGCCCGTGATGCGAGTCCACACTCCGGGTATATTCTGTCTGTGTGATATTCCTATCCGGGTTTTGGCCGTGATGCGAGTACACATTCCGGGTATATTGTGTCTGTGTAATATTCCAGCCCGCGTTTTGCCCGTGACGCGAGTCCACATTCCGGGTTCGTTATGTCTGTGTGATATTCCAGTCCGGGTTTTCCCCGTGATGCGAGTCCTCAGTCCTGGTATATTGCGTCTGTGTGATATTCCAGTCCGCGTTTTGACCGTGACGCGAGTCCACATTCCAGGTATATTGCGTCTGTGTGATATTCCAGTCCGGGTTCTGCCAGCGACGCGAGTCCAGTCCGTGATTATTGTGTCTGTGTGATATTCCAGTCCGGTTTTTGCTAGTGACGCGAGTCCACCTTCCGGGTATATTGCGTCTGTGTGATATTCCAGTCCTGGTTTTGCCAGTGACGCGAGACAACAGTCCGGGTATATTGTGTCTGTGTGATGTTCCAGAACGGGTTTTGACCGTGACGCGAGTCAACAGACTGGTTATATTGCGTCTCTGTGATATTCCATTCCGGGATTTGCCAGTGACGCGAGTCCACCTTCCGGGTATATTGTGTCTGTGTGATATTCCATTCCGGGATTTGCCAGTGACGTGAGTACACATTCCGGCTATATTGTGTCTGTGTGATATTCCAGTCCGGGATTTGCCCGTGACGCGATTCCACATTCCGGGTATATTGTGTCTGTGTGATATTCCAGTCCTGGTTTTGCCAGTGACGCGAGACAACAGTCCGGGTATATTGTGTCTGTGTGATGATCCAGTCCGGGATTTGCCCGTGATGCGAGTACACATTCCTGGTATATTGTGTCTGTGTAATATTCCAGCCCGGGTTTTGCCCGTGACGCTAGTCCACATTCCGGGTTCGTTATGTCTGTGTGATATTCCAGTCCGGGTTGTCCCCGTGATGCGAGTCCTCAGTCGTGGTATATTGTGTCTGTGTGATATTCCAGTCCGCGTTTTGACCGTGACGCGAGTCCACATTCCAGGTATATTGTGTCTGTGTGATATTGCAGTCCGGGTTCTGCCAGCGACGCGAGTCCACAGTCCGTGATTATTGTGTCTGTGTGATATTCCAGTCCGAGTTCTGCCAGTGACGCGAGTCCACCTTCCGCGTTTATTGCGTCTCTGTGATATTCCAGTCCGGGATTTGCCCGTGATTCGAGTGCACATTCCGGGTATATTGTGTCTATGTAATATTCCGGTCCGGGTTTTGCCCGTGACGCGAGTCCACAATCCGAGTATATTGTGTCTGTTTGATATTCCAATTCGGGATTTGCCCGTGATGCGAAACCCATTTTCGGGTATATTGTGTCTGTGAGATTTTCCCGTCCGGGTGTTGCCAGTGACTCGAGTCCACAGTCTGGTTATATTGTGTCTGTGTGAAATACCTGTCCGGGTTTTGCCAGTGACGCGAGTCCATATTCCGGGTATATTGTGTCTGTGTGATATTCCTGTCCGGGTTTTGCCAGTGACGCGAGTCCATATTCCGGGTATATTGTGTCTGTGTGATATTCCAATTCGGGTTTTGCCCGTGACGCGAATCCACATTTCATGTATATTGTGTCTGTGTGATATTCCATTCCGGGTTCTGCCCGTGACGCGAGTCCACATTCCGTGTATATTGTGTCTGTGTGATATTTCAGTTAGGGTTTTGCCCGTGACGCGAGTCCACATTCCGGGTATATTGTGTCTGTGTGATGTTCCAGAACGGGTTTTGCCCGTGACGCGAGTCAACAGTCTGGTTATATTGAGACTGTGTGATATTCCAGTCCTGTTTTTGCCCGTGATGCGAGTCCACCTTCCGGGTTTATTGCGTCTCTGTGATATTCCATTCCGGGATTTGCCAGTGACGCGAGTCCACATTCCGGGTATATTGTGTCTGTGTGATATTCCATTCCGGGATTTGCCAGTGACGTGAGTACACATTCCGGCTATATTGTGTCTGTGTGATATTCCAGTCCGGGATTTGCCCGTAACGCGATTCCACATTCCGGGTATATTGTGTCTGTGTGATATTCCAGTCCTGGTTTTGCCAGTGACGCGAGACAACAGTCCGGGTATATTGTGTCTGTGTGATGATCCAGTCCGGGATTTGCCCGTGATGCGAGTACACATTCCTGGTATATTGTGTCTGTGTAATATTCCAGCCCGCGTTTTGCCCGTGACGCTAGTCCACATTCCGGGTTCGTTATGTCTGTGTGATATTCCAGTCCGGGTTGTCCCCGTGATGCGAGTCCTCAGTCCTGGTATATTGTGTCTGTGTGATATTCCAGTCCGCGTTTTGACCGTGACGCGAGTCCACATTCCAGGTATATTGTGTCTGTGTGATATTGCAGTCCGGGTTCTGCCAGCGACGCGAGTCCACAGTCCGTGATTATTGTGTCTGTGTGATATTCCAGTCCGAGTTCTGCCAGTGACGCGAGTCCACCTTCCGCGTTTATTGCGTCTCTGTGATATTCCAGTCCGGGATTTGCCCGTGATTCGAGTGCACATTCCGGGTATATTGTGTCTATGTAATATTCCGGTCCGGGTTTTGCCCGTGACGCGAGTCCAGAGTATATTGTGTCTGTTTGATATTCCAATTCGGGATTTGCCCGTGATGCGAAACCCATTTTCGGGTATATTGTGTCTGTGAGATTTTCCCGTCCGGGTGTTGCCAGTGACTCGAGTCCACAGTCTGGTTATATTGTGTCTGTGTGAAATACCTGTCCGGGTTTTGCCAGTGACGCGAGTCCATATTCCGGGTATATTGTGTCTGTGTGATATTCCTGTCCGGGTTTTGCCAGTGACGCGAGTCCATATTCCGGGTATATTGTGTCTGTGTGATATTCCAATTCGGGTTTTGCCCGTGACGCGAATCCACATTTCATGTATATTGTGTCTGTGTGATATTCCATTCCGGGTTCTGCCCGTGACGCGAGTCCACATTCCGTGTATATTGTGTCTGTGTGATATTTCAGTTAGGGTTTTGCCCGTGACGCGAGTCCACATTCCGGGTATATTGTGTCTGTGTGATATTCCATTGCGTGTTTTGGCAGTGTCGCGAGTCCACATTCCGGGTATATTGTGTCTGTGTGATATTCCAGTCCGGGTTTTGCCAGTGACGCGAGACAACAGTCCGGGTATATTGTGTCTGTGTGATGTTCCAAAACGGGTTTTGCCCGTGACGCGAGTCAACAGTCTGGTTATATTGAGACTGTGTGATATTCCAGTCCTGGTTTTGTCCGTGACGTGAGTCCACAGTCCGGGTATATTGTGTCTGTGTGATATTCCAGTCCGGGTTTTGCCAGTGACGCGAGTCCACCTTCCGGGTTTATTGCGTCTCTGTGATATTCCAGTCCGGGATTTGCCCGTGATGCGAGTACACATTCCGGGTATATTGTGTCTGTGTGATTTTCCAGTCTGAGTATATCCCGTGATGCGAATCCACACTCCGGGTATATTCTGTCTGTGTGATATTCCAGTCCGGGCTTTGTCCGTGACGTGAGTCCACTGTCCGGCTATATTGTGTCTGTGTGATATTCCAGTCCTGGTTTTGCCCGTGCCGCGAATCCACATTTCGGGTATATTGTGTCTGTATGATATTCCAGTCCGGGTGTTGGCAGTGACTGGAGTCCACAGTCTGGTTATATTGTGTCTGTGTGAAATTTCTGTCCAGATTTTGTCAGTGACGCGAGTCCACATTCCAGGTGTGTTAAGTCTGTGTGATATTCCAGTCCGGGTTTTGCCCGTGACGCTAGTCCTCAGTCCTGGTATATTGTATCTGTGTGATATTCCAGACCGGGTTTTGCTAGTAACGCGTGACAACAGTCCGGGTATATTGTGTCTGTGTGATTTTCCAGTCCGGGTATATCCCGTGATGCGAGTCCACACTCCGGGTATATTGCGTCTCTGTGATATTCCAGTCCGGGATTTGCCCGTGATGCGAGTCCACACTCCGGGTATATTCTGTCTGTGTGATATTCCTATCCGGGTTTTGGCCGTGATGCGAGTACACATTCCGGGTATATTGTGTCTGTGTAATATTCCAGCCCGCGTTTTGCCCGTGACGCGAGTCCACATTCCGGGTTCGTTATGTCTGTGTGATATTCCAGTCCGGGTTTTCCCCGTGATGCGAGTCCTCAGTCCTGGTATATTGCGTCTGTGTGATATTCCAGTCCGCGTTTTGACCGTGACGCGAGTCCACATTCCAGGTATATTGCGTCTGTGTGATATTCCAGTCCGGGTTCTGCCAGCGACGCGAGTCCAGTCCGTGATTATTGTGTCTGTGTGATATTCCAGTCCGGTTTTTGCTAGTGACGCGAGTCCACCTTCCGGGTTTATTGCGTCTCTGTGATATTCCAGTCCGGGAATTGCCAGAGACGCGAGTCCACATTCCGGGTAATTTGTGTCTGTGTGATATTCCAATTCGTGTTTTGGCCGTGATGCGAAACCCATTTCCGGGTATATTGTGTCTGTGTGATATTCCAATTCGTGTTTTGGCCGTGATGCGAAACCCATTTCCGGGTATATTGTGTCTGTGTGATTTTCCAGTCCGGGTTTTGCCAGCGACTCGAGTCCACAGTCTGGGTATATTGTGTGTCTGTGATATTCCAGCCCGGGTGTTGCCAGTGACGCGAGACAACATACCGGGTATATTGTGTCTGTGTGAAATTCCAGTCCGGGTTTTGCCAGTGACGCGAGTCAACAGTCTGGTTATATTGAGACTGTGTGATATTCCAGTCCTGTTTTAGCCCGTGCTGCGAGTCCACATTCCGGGTATATTGTGTCTGTGTGAGATTGCATTCCGGGTTTTGCAAGTGATGCGAGTCCGCTTTCAGGGTATATTGTGTCTGTGTGATATTCCAATCCGGGTGTTGGCCGTGATGCGAGTCCACATTCCGGGTATATTGTGTCTGTGTGATATTCCAGACCGGGTTTTGTACGTGACGTGAGTCCACAGTCCGTGTATATTGTGTCTGTTTGATATTCCAGTCCGGGTTTTGCCCGTGATGCGAAACCCATTTTCGGGTATATTGTGTCTGTGTGATTTTCCCGTCCGGGTGTTGCCAGTGACTCGAGTCCACTGTCTGGTTATATTGTGTCTGTGTGAAATTCCTGTCCGGGTTTTGCCAGTGACGCTAGTCCACATTCCGGGTTCGTTATGTCTGTGTGATATTCCAGTCCGGGTTGTCCCCGTGATGCGAGTCCTCAGTCCTGGTATATTGTGTCTGTGTGATATTCCAGTCCGCGTTTTGACCGTGACGCGAGTCCACATTCCAGGTATATTGTGTCTGTGTGATATTGCAGTCCGGGTTCTGCCAGCGACGCGAGTCCACAGTCCGTGATTATTGTGTCTGTGTGATATTCCAGTCCGAGTTCTGCCAGTGACGCGAGTCCACCTTCCGGGTTTATTGCGTCTCTGTGATATTCCAGTCCGGGATTTGCCCGTGATTCGAGTGCACATTCCGGGTATATTGTGTCTATGTAATATTCCGGTCCGGGTTTTGCCCGTGACGCGAGTCCACATTCCGAGTATATTGTGTCTGTTTGATATTCCAATTCGGGATTTGCCCGTGATGCGAAACCCATTTTCGGGTATATTGTGTCTGTGAGATTTTCCCGTCCGGGTGTTGCCAGTGACTCGAGTCCACAGTCTGGTTATATTGTGTCTGTGTGAAGTTCCTGTCCGGGTTTTGCCAGTGACGCGAGTCCATATTCCGGGTATATTGTGTCTGTGTGATATTCCAATTCGGGTTTTGCCCGTGACGCGAATCCACATTTCATGTATATTGTGTCTGTGTGATATTCCATTCCGGGTTCTGCCCGTGACGCGAGTCCACATTCCGTGTATATTGTGTCTGTGTGATATTTCAGTTAGGGTTTTGCCCGTGACGCGAGTCCACATTCCGGGTATATTGTGTCTGTGTGATATTCCATTGCGTGTTTTGGCAGTGTCGCGAGTCCACATTCCGGGTATATTGTGTCTGTGTGATATTCCAGTCCGGGTTTTGCCAGTGACGCGAGACAACAGTCCGGGTATATTGTGTCTGTGTGATGTTCCAAAACGGGTTTTGCCCGTGACGCGAGTCAACAGTCTGGTTATATTGAGACTGTGTGATATTCCAGTCCTGGTTTTGTCCGTGACGTGAGTCCACAGTCCGGGTATATTGTGTCTGTGTGATATTCCAGTCCGGGTTTTGCCAGTGACGCGAGTCCACCTTCCGGGTTTATTGCGTCTCTGTGATATTCCAGTCCGGGATTTGCCCGTGATGCGAGTACACATTCCGGGTATATTGTGTCTGTGTGATTTTCCAGTCCGGGATTTGCCCGTGATGCGAGTCCACACTCCGGGTATATTGCGTCTCTGTGATATTCCAGTCCGGGATTTGCCCGTGATGCGAGTCCACACTCCGGGTATATTCTGTCTGTGTGATATTCCTATCCGGGTTTTGGCCGTGATGCGAGTACACATTCCGGGTATATTGTGTCTGTGTAATATTCCAGCCCGCGTTTTGCCCGTGACGCGAGTCCACATTCCGGGTTCGTTATGTCTGTGTGATATTCCAGTCCGGGTTTTCCCCGTGATGCGAGTCCTCAGTCCTGGTATATTGCGTCTGTGTGATATTCCAGTCCGCGTTTTGACCGTGACGCGAGTCCACATTCCAGGTATATTGCGTCTGTGTGATATTCCAGTCCGGGTTCTGCCAGCGACGCGAGTCCAGTCCGTGATTATTGTGTCTGTGTGATATTCCAGTCCGGTTTTTGCTAGTGACGCGAGTCCACCTTCCGGGTTTATTGCGTCTCTGTGATATTCCAGTCCGGGAATTGCCAGAGACGCGAGTCCACATTCCGGGTAATTTGTGTCTGTGTGATATTCCAATTCGTGTTTTGGCCGTGATGCGAAACCCATTTCCGGGTATATTGTGTCTGTGTGATATTCCAATTCGTGTTTTGGCCGTGATGCGAAACCCATTTCCGGGTATATTGTGTCTGTGTGATTTTCCAGTCCGGGTTTTGCCAGCGACTCGAGTCCACAGTCTGGGTATATTGTGTGTCTGTGATATTCCAGCCCGGGTGTTGCCAGTGACGCGAGACAACATACCGGGTATATTGTGTCTGTGTGAAATTCCAGTCCGGGTTTTGCCAGTGACGCGAGTCAACAGTCTGGTTATATTGAGACTGTGTGATATTCCAGTCCTGTTTTAGCCCGTGCTGCGAGTCCACATTCCGGGTATATTGTGTCTGTGTGAGATTGCATTCCGGGTTTTGCAAGTGATGCGAGTCCGCTTTCAGGGTATATTGTGTCTGTGTGATATTCCAATCCGGGTGTTGGCCGTGATGCGAGTCCACATTCCGGGTATATTGTGTCTGTGTGATATTCCAGACCGGGTTTTGTACGTGACGTGAGTCCACAGTCCGTGTATATTGTGTCTGTTTGATATTCCAGTCCGGGTTTTGCCCGTGATGCGAAACCCATTTTCGGGTATATTGTGTCTGTGTGATTTTCCCGTCCGGGTGTTGCCAGTGACTCGAGTCCACTGTCTGGTTATATTGTGTCTGTGTGAAATTCCTGTCCGGGTTTTGCCAGTGACGCTAGTCCACATTCCGGGTTCGTTATGTCTGTGTGATATTCCAGTCCGGGTTGTCCCCGTGATGCGAGTCCTCAGTCCTGGTATATTGTGTCTGTGTGATATTCCAGTCCGCGTTTTGACCGTGACGCGAGTCCACATTCCAGGTATATTGTGTCTGTGTGATATTGCAGTCCGGGTTCTGCCAGCGACGCGAGTCCACAGTCCGTGATTATTGTGTCTGTGTGATATTCCAGTCCGAGTTCTGCCAGTGACGCGAGTCCACCTTCCGGGTTTATTGCGTCTCTGTGATATTCCAGTCCGGGATTTGCCCGTGATTCGAGTGCACATTCCGGGTATATTGTGTCTATGTAATATTCCGGTCCGGGTTTTGCCCGTGACGCGAGTCCACATTCCGAGTATATTGTGTCTGTTTGATATTCCAATTCGGGATTTGCCCGTGATGCGAAACCCATTTTCGGGTATATTGTGTCTGTGAGATTTTCCCGTCCGGGTGTTGCCAGTGACTCGAGTCCACAGTCTGGTTATATTGTGTCTGTGTGAAGTTCCTGTCCGGGTTTTGCCAGTGACGCGAGTCCATATTCCGGGTATATTGTGTCTGTGTGATATTCCAATTCGGGTTTTGCCCGTGACGCGAATCCACATTTCATGTATATTGTGTCTGTGTGATATTCCATTCCGGGTTCTGCCCGTGACGCGAGTCCACATTCCGTGTATATTGTGTCTGTGTGATATTTCAGTTAGGGTTTTGCCCGTGACGCGAGTCCACATTCCGGGTATATTGTGTCTGTGTGATATTCCATTGCGTGTTTTGGCAGTGTCGCGAGTCCACATTCCGGGTATATTGTGTCTGTGTGATATTCCAGTCCGGGTTTTGCCAGTGACGCGAGACAACAGTCCGGGTATATTGTGTCTGTGTGATGTTCCAAAACGGGTTTTGCCCGTGACGCGAGTCAACAGTCTGGTTATATTGAGACTGTGTGATATTCCAGTCCTGGTTTTGTCCGTGACGTGAGTCCACAGTCCGGGTATATTGTGTCTGTGTGATATTCCAGTCCGGGTTTTGCCAGTGACGCGAGTCCACCTTCCGGGTTTATTGCGTCTCTGTGATATTCCAGTCCGGGATTTGCCCGTGATGCGAGTACACATTCCGGGTATATTGTGTCTGTGTGATTTTCCAGTCTGAGTATATCCCGTGATGCGAATCCACACTCCGGGTATATTCTGTCTGTGTGATATTCCAGTCCGGGCTTTGTCCGTGACGTGAGTCCACTGTCCGGCTATATTGTGTCTGTGTGATATTCCAGTCCTGGTTTTGCCCGTGCCGCGAATCCACATTTCGGGTATATTGTGTCTGTATGATATTCCAGTCCGGGTGTTGGCAGTGACTGGAGTCCACAGTCTGGTTATATTGTGTCTGTGTGAAATTTCTGTCCAGATTTTGTCAGTGACGCGAGTCCACATTCCGGGTGTGTTAAGTCTGTGTGATATTCCAGTCCGGGTTTTGCCCGTGACGCTAGTCCTCAGTCCTGGTATATTGTATCTGTGTGATATTCCAGACCGGGTTTTGCTAGTAACGCCTGACAACAGTCCGGGTATATTGTGTCTGTGTGATTTTCCAGTCCGGGTATATCCCGTGATGCGAGTCCACACTCCGGGTATATTGCGTCTCTGTGATATTCCAGTCCGGGATTTGCCCGTGATGCGAGTCCACACTCCGGGTATATTCTGTCTGTGTGATATTCCTATCCGGGTTTTGGCCGTGATGCGAGTACACATTCCGGGTATATTGTGTCTGTGTAATATTCCAGCCCGCGTTTTGCCCGTGACGCGAGTCCACATTCCGGGTTCGTTATGTCTGTGTGATATTCCAGTCCGGGTTTTCCCCGTGATGCGAGTCCTCAGTCCTGGTATATTGCGTCTGTGTGATATTCCAGTCCGCGTTTTGACCGTGACGCGAGTCCACATTCCAGGTATATTGCGTCTGTGTGATATTCCAGTCCGGGTTCTGCCAGCGACGCGAGTCCAGTCCGTGATTATTGTGTCTGTGTGATATTCCAGTCCGGTTTTTGCTAGTGACGCGAGTCCACCTTCCGGGTTTATTGCGTCTCTGTGATATTCCAGTCCGGGAATTGCCAGAGACGCGAGTCCACATTCCGGGTAATTTGTGTCTGTGTGATATTCCAATTCGTGTTTTGGCCGTGATGCGAAACCCATTTCCGGGTATATTGTGTCTGTGTGATATTCCAATTCGTGTTTTGGCCGTGATGCGAAACCCATTTCCGGGTATATTGTGTCTGTGTGATTTTCCAGTCCGGGTTTTGCCAGCGACTCGAGTCCACAGTCTGGGTATATTGTGTGTCTGTGATATTCCAGCCCGGGTGTTGCCAGTGACGCGAGACAACATACCGTGTATATTGTGTCTGTGTGAGATTGCATTCCGGGTTTTGCAAGTGATGCGAGTCCGCTTTCAGGGTATATTGTGTCTGTGTGATATTCCAATCCGGGTGTTGGCCGTGATGCGAGTACACATTCCGGGTCTATTGTGTCTGTGTGATATTCCAGTCCTGGTTTTGCCAGTGACGCGAGACAACAGTCCGGGTATATTGTGTCTGTGTGATGTTCCAGAACGGGTTTTGCCCGTGACGCGAGTCAACAGACTGGTTATATTGCGTCTCTGTGATATTCCATTCCGGGATTTGCCAGTGACGCGAGTCCACCTTCCGGGTATATTGTGTCTGTGTGATATTCCATTCCGGGATTTGCCAGTGACGTGAGTACACATTCCGGCTATATTGTGTCTGTGTGATATTCCAGTCCGGGATTTGCCCGTGACGCGATTCCACATTCCGGGTATATTGTGTCTGTGTGATATTCCAGTCCTGGTTTTGCCAGTGACGCGAGACAACAGTCCGGGTATATTGTGTCTGTGTGATGATCCAGTCCGGGATTTGCCCGTGATGCGAGTACACATTCCTGGTATATTGTGTCTGTGTAATATTCCAGCCCGGGTTTTGCCCGTGACGCTAGTCCACATTCCGGGTTCGTTATGTCTGTGTGATATTCCAGTCCGGGTTGTCCCCGTGATGCGAGTCCTCAGTCGTGGTATATTGTGTCTGTGTGATATTCCAGTCCGCGTTTTGACCGTGACGCGAGTCCACATTCCAGGTATATTGTGTCTGTGTGATATTGCAGTCCGGGTTCTGCCAGCGACGCGAGTCCACAGTCCGTGATTATTGTGTCTGTGTGATATTCCAGTCCGAGTTCTGCCAGTGACGCGAGTCCACCTTCCGCGTTTATTGCGTCTCTGTGATATTCCAGTCCGGGATTTGCCCGTGATTCGAGTGCACATTCCGGGTATATTGTGTCTATGTAATATTCCGGTCCGGGTTTTGCCCGTGACGCGAGTCCACAATCCGAGTATATTGTGTCTGTTTGATATTCCAATTCGGGATTTGCCCGTGATGCGAAACCCATTTTCGGGTATATTGTGTCTGTGAGATTTTCCCGTCCGGGTGTTGCCAGTGACTCGAGTCCACAGTCTGGTTATATTGTGTCTGTGTGAAATACCTGTCCGGGTTTTGCCAGTGACGCGAGTCCATATTCCGGGTATATTGTGTCTGTGTGATATTCCTGTCCGGGTTTTGCCAGTGACGCGAGTCCATATTCCGGGTATATTGTGTCTGTGTGATATTCCAATTCGGGTTTTGCCCGTGACGCGAATCCACATTTCATGTATATTGTGTCTGTGTGATATTCCATTCCGGGTTCTGCCCGTGACGCGAGTCCACATTCCGTGTATATTGTGTCTGTGTGATATTTCAGTTAGGGTTTTGCCCGTGACGCGAGTCCACATTCCGGGTATATTGTGTCTGTGTGATGTTCCAGAACGGGTTTTGCCCGTGACGCGAGTCAACAGTCTGGTTATATTGAGACTGTGTGATATTCCAGTCCTGTTTTTGCCCGTGATGCGAGTCCACCTTCCGGGTTTATTGCGTCTCTGTGATATTCCATTCCGGGATTTGCCAGTGACGCGAGTCCACATTCCGGGTATATTGTGTCTGTGTGATATTCCATTCCGGGATTTGCCAGTGACGTGAGTACACATTCCGGCTATATTGTGTCTGTGTGATATTCCAGTCCGGGATTTGCCCGTGACTCTATTCCACATTCCGGGTATATTGTGTCTGTGTGATATTCCAGTCCTGGTTTTGCCAGTGACGCGAGACAACAGTCCGGGTATATTGTGTCTGTGTGATGATCCAGTCCGGGATTTGCCCGTGATGCGAGTACACATTCCTGGTATATTGTGTCTGTGTAATATTCCAGCCCGGGTTTTGCCCGTGACGCTAGTCCACATTCCGGGTTCGTTATGTCTGTGTGATATTCCAGTCCGGGTTGTCCCCGTGATGCGAGTCCTCAGTCCTGGTATATTGTGTCTGTGTGATATTCCAGTCCGCGTTTTGACCGTGACGCGAGTCCACATTCCAGGTATATTGTGTCTGTGTGATATTGCAGTCCGGGTTCTGCCAGCGACGCGAGTCCACAGTCCGTGATTATTGTGTCTGTGTGATATTCCAGTCCGAGTTCTGCCAGTGACGCGAGTCCACCTTCCGCGTTTATTGCGTCTCTGTGATATTCCAGTCCGGGATTTGCCCGTGATTCGAGTGCACATTCCGGGTATATTGTGTCTATGTAATATTCCGGTCCGGGTTTTGCCCGTGACGCGAGTCCACAATCCGAGTATATTGTGTCTGTTTGATATTCCAATTCGGGATTTGCCCGTGATGCGAAACCCATTTTCGGGTATATTGTGTCTGTGAGATTTTCCCGTCCGGGTGTTGCCAGTGACTCGAGTCCACAGTCTGGTTATATTGTGTCTGTGTGAAATACCTGTCCGGGTTTTGCCAGTGACGCGAGTCCATATTCCGGGTATATTGTGTCTGTGTGATATTCCTGTCCGGGTTTTGCCAGTGACGCGAGTCCATATTCCGGGTATATTGTGTCTGTGTGATATTCCAATTCGGGTTTTGCCCGTGACGCGAATCCACATTTCATGTATATTGTGTCTGTGTGATATTCCATTCCGGGTTCTGCCCGTGACGCGAGTCCACATTCCGTGTATATTGTGTCTGTGTGATATTTCAGTTAGGGTTTTGCCCGTGACGCGAGTCCACATTCCGGGTATATTGTGTCTGTGTGATATTCCATTGCGTGTTTTGGCAGTGTCGCGAGTCCACATTCCGGGTATATTGTGTCTGTGTGATATTCCAGTCCGGGTTTTGCCAGTGACGCGAGACAACAGTCCGGGTATATTGTTTCTGTGTGATGTTCCAAAACGGGTTTTGACCGTGACGCTAGTCAACAGTCTGGTTATATTGAGACTGTGTGATATTCCAGTCCTGGTTTTGTCCGTGACGTGAGTCCACAGTCCGGGTATATTGTGTCTGTGTGATATTCCAGTCCGGGTTTTGCCAGTGACGCGAGTCCACCTTCCGGGTTTATTGCGTCTCTGTGATATTCCAGTCCGGGATTTGCCCGTGATGCGAGTACACATTCCGGGTATATTGTGTCTGTGTGATTTTCCAGTCTGAGTATATCCCGTGATGCGAATCCACACTCCGGGTATATTGTGTCTGTGTGATATTCCATTCCGGGATTTGCCAGTAACGCGAATCCACATTCCGGGTATATTGTGTCTGTGTGATATTCCAGTCCTGGTTTTGCCAGTGACGCGAGACAACAGTCCGGGTATATTGTGTCTGTGTGATGTTCCAGAACGGGTTTTGCCCGTGACGCGAGTCAACAGTCTGGTTATATTGAGACTGTGTGATATTCCAGTCCTGTTTTTGCCCGTGATGCGAGTCCACCTTCCGGGTTTATTGCGTCTCTGTGATATTCCATTCCGGGATTTGCCAGTGACGCGAGTCCACATTCCGGGTATATTGTGTCTGTGTGATATTCCATTCCGGGATTTGCCAGTGACGTGAGTACACATTCCGGCTATATTGTGTCTGTGTGATATTCCAGTCCGGGATTTGCCCGTGACGCGATTCCACATTCCGGGTATATTGTGTCTGTGTGATATTCCAGTCCGGGTGTTGGCAGTGACTGGAGTCCACAGTCTGGTTATATTGTGTCTGTGTGAAATTTCTGTCCAGATTTTGTCAGTGACGCGAGTCCACATTCCGGGTGTGTTAAGTCTGTGTGATATTCCAGTCCGGGTTTTGCCCGTGACGCTAGTCCTCAGTCCTGGTATATTGTATCTGTGTGATATTCCAGACCGGGTTTTGCTAGTAACGCCTGACAACAGTCCGGGTATATTGTGTCTGTGTGATTTTCCAGTCCGGGTATATCCCGTGATGCGAGTCCACACTCCGGGTATATTGCGTCTCTGTGATATTCCAGTCCGGGATTTGCCCGTGATGCGAGTCCACACTCCGGGTATATTCTGTCTGTGTGATATTCCTATCCGGGTTTTGGCCGTGATGCGAGTACACATTCCGGGTATATTGTGTCTGTGTAATATTCCAGCCCGCGTTTTGCCCGTGACGCGAGTCCACATTCCGGGTTCGTTATGTCTGTGTGATATTCCAGTCCGGGTTTTCCCCGTGATGCGAGTCCTCAGTCCTGGTATATTGCGTCTGTGTGATATTCCAGTCCGCGTTTTGACCGTGACGCGAGTCCACATTCCAGGTATATTGCGTCTGTGTGATATTCCAGTCCGGGTTCTGCCAGCGACGCGAGTCCAGTCCGTGATTATTGTGTCTGTGTGATATTCCAGTCCGGTTTTTGCTAGTGACGCGAGTCCACCTTCCGGGTTTATTGCGTCTCTGTGATATTCCATTCCGGGATTTGCCAGTGACGCGAGTCCACATTCCTGGTATATTGTGTCTGTGTGATATTCCAATTCGTGTTTTGGCCGTGATGCGAAACCCATTTCCGGGTATATTGTGTCTGTGTGATTTTCCAGTCCGGGTTTTGCCAGCGACTCGAGTCCACAGTCTGGGTATATTGTGTGTCTGTGATATTCCAGCCCGGGTGTTGCCAGTGACGCGAGACAACATACCGGGTATATTGTGTCTGTGTGAAATTCCAGTCCGGGTTTTGCCAGTGACGCGAGTCAACAGTCTGGTTATATTGAGACTGTGTGATATTCCAGTCCTGTTTTAGCCCGTGCTGCGAGTCCACATTCCGGGTATATTGTGTCTGTGTGAGATTGCATTCCGGGTTTTGCAAGTGATGCGAGTCCGCTTTCAGGGTATATTGTGTCTGTGTGATATTCCAATCCGGGTGTTGGCCGTGATGCGAGTACACATTCCGGGTCTATTGTGTCTGTGTGATATTCCAGACCGGGTTTTGTACGTGACGCGAGTCCATATTCCGGGTATATTGTGTCTGTGTGATATTCCAATTCGGGTTTTGCCCGTGACGCGAATCCACATTTCATGTATATTGTGTCTGTGTGATTTTCCAGTCCGGGTATATCCCGTGATGCGAGTCCACATTCCGGGTATATTGTGTCTGTGTGAGATTCCAGTCCGGGTTCTGCCCGTGACGCGAGTCCACATTCCGGGTATATTGTGTCTGTGTGAGATTTCAGTCCGGGTTCTGCCCGTGTCGCGAGTCCACATTCCGGGTATATTGTGTCTGTGTGAAATTCCAGTCCGGGTTTTGCCAGTGACGCGAGACAACAGTCCGGGTATATTGTGTCTGTGTGATGTTCCAGAACGGGTTTTGCCCGTGACGCGAGTCAACAGTCTGGTTATGTTGAGACTGTGTGATGTTCCAGTCCTGGTTTTGCCCGTGATGCGAGTCCACATTCCGGGTATATTGTGTCTGTGTGAGATTCCAGTCCGGGTTTTGCCCGTGACGCGAGTCCACATTCCGTGTATATTGTGTCTGTGAGATATTTCAGTCAGGGTTTTGCCCGTGATGCGAGTCCACATTCCGGGTATATTGTGTCTGTGTGATATTCCATTCCGGGATTTGCCAGTAACGCGAGTCCACATTCCGGGTATATTGTATCTGTGTGATATTGCAGTCCGGGTTTTGCCAGTGACGCGAGTCCACCTTCCGGGTTAATTGCGTCTCTGTGATATTCCAGTCCGTGATTTGTCCGTGATGAGAGTACACATTCCGGGTATATTGTGTCTGTGTGATATTCCAGTCCGGGTTTTGCCCGTGATGCGAGTTCACATTCCGGGTACATTGTGTCTGTGTGATATTCCAGTCCGGGTTTTGCCAGTGACGCGAGTCCACCTTCCGGGTTTATTGCGTCTCTGTGATATTCCATTCCGGGATTTGCCAGTGACGCGAGTCCACATTCCGGGTATATTGTGTCTGTGTGATATTCCAGTCCGGGTTTTGCCAGTGACGCGAGTCCACCTTCCGGGTTTATTGCGTCTCTGTGATATTCCATTCCGGGATTTGCCAGTGACGCGAGTCCACATTCCGGGTATATTGTGTCTGTGTGATATTCCAGTCCGGGGTTTGCCAGTGATGCGAGTCCACCTTCCGGGTTTATTGCGTCTCTGTGATATTCCATTCCGGGATTTGCCAGTGACGCGAGTCCACATTCCGGGTATATTGTGTCTGTGTGATATTCCAGTCCGGGTTTTGCCAGTGACGCGAGTCCACCTTCCGGGTTTATTGCGTCTCTGTGATATTCCATTCCGGGATTTGCCAGTGACGCGAGTCCACATTCCTGGTATATTGTGTCTGTGTGATATTCCAGTCCGGGGTTTGCCAGTGATGCGAGTCCACCTTCCGGGTTTATTGCGTCTCTGTGATATTCCATTCCGGGATTTGCCAGTGACGCGAGTCCACATTCCGGGTATATTGTGTCTGTGTGATATTCCATTCCGGGATTTGCCAGTAACGCGAATCCACATTCCGGGTATATTGTGTCTGTGTGATATTCCAGTCCTGGTTTTGCCAGTGACGCGAGACAACAGTCCGGGTATATTGTGTCTGTGTGATGTTCCAGAACGGGTTTTGCCCGTGACGCGAGTCAACAGTCTGGTTATATTGAGACTGTGTGATATTCCAGTCCTGTTTTTGCCCGTGATGCGAGTCCACCTTCCGGGTTTATTGCGTCTCTGTGATATTCCATTCCGGGATTTGCCAGTGACGCGAGTCCACATTCCGGGTATATTGTGTCTGTGTGATATTCCATTCCGGGATTTGCCAGTGACGTGAGTACACATTCCGGCTATATTGTGTCTGTGTGATATTCCAGTCCGGGATTTGCCCGTGACGCGATTCCACATTCCGGGTATATTGTGTCTGTGTGATATTCCAGTCCTGGTTTTGCCAGTGACGCGAGACAACAGTCCGGGTATATTGTGTCTGTGTGATGATCCAGTCCGGGATTTGCCCGTGACGCGAGTCAACAGTCCGTGTATATTGTGTCTGTGATATTCCAGTCCTGTTTTTGCCCGTGATGCGAGTCCACATTCCGGGTATATTGTGTCTGTGTGATGATCCAGTCCGGGATTTGCCCGTGATGCGAGTACACATTCCTGGTATATTGTGTCTGTGTAATATTCCAGCCCGCGTTTTGCCCGTGACGCTAGTCCTCATTCCGGGTTCGTTATGTCTGTGTGATATTCCAGTCCGGGTTTTCCCCGTGATGCGAGTCCACAGTCCTGGTATATTGTGTCTGTGTGATATTCCAGTCCGCGTTTTGACCGTGACGCGAGTCCACATTCCAGGTATATTGTGTCTGTGTGATTTTCCAGTCTGAGTATATCCCGTGATGCGAATCCACACTCCGGGTATATTCTGTCTGTGTGATATTCCAGTCCTGGTTTTGCCCGTGACGCTAGTCCTCAGTCCTGGTATATTGTATCTGTGTGATCTTCCAGACCGGGTTTTGCTAGTAACGCGTGACAACAGTCCGGGTATATTGTGTCTGTGTGATTTTCCAGTCCGGGTATATCCCGTGATGCGAGTCCACACTCCGGGTATATTGCGTCTCTGTGATATTCCAGTCCGGGATTTGCCCGTGATGCGAGTCCACACTCCGGGTATATTCTGTCTGTGTGATATTCCTATCCGGGTTTTGGCCGTGATGCGAGTACACATTCCGGGTATATTGTTTCTGTGTAATATTCCAGCCCGCGTTTTGCCCGTGACGCGAGTCCACATTCCGGGTTCGTTATGTCTGTGTGATATTCCAGTCCGGGATTTCCCCGTGATGCGAGTCCTCAGTCCTGGTATATTGCGTCTGTGTGATATTCCAGTCCGCGTTTTGACCGTGAAGCGAGTCCACATTCCTGGTATATTGTGTCTGTGTGATATTCCAGTCCGGGGTTTGCCAGTGATGCGAGTCCACCTTGCGGGTTTATTGCGTCTCTGTGATATTCCATTCCGGGATTTGCCAGTGACGCGAGTCCACATTCCGGGTATATTGTGTCTGTGTGATATTCCATTCCGGGATTTGCCAGTAACGCGAATCCACATTCCGGGTATATTGTGTCTGTGTGATATTCCAGTCCTGGTTTTGCCAGTGACGCGAGACAACAGTCCGGGTATATTGTGTCTGTGTGATGTTCCAGAACGGGTTTTGCCCGTGACGCGAGTCAACAGTCTGGTTATATTGAGACTGTGTGATATTCCAGTCCTGTTTTTGCCCGTGATGCGAGTCCACCTTCCGGGTTTATTGCGTCTCTGTGATATTCCATTCCGGGATTTGCCAGTGACGCGAGTCCACATTCCGGGTATATTGTGTCTGTGTGATATTCCATTCCGGGATTTGCCAGTGACGTGAGTACACATTCCGGCTATATTGTGTCTGTGTGATATTCCAGTCCGGGATTTGCCCGTGACGCGATTCCACATTCCGGGTATATTGTGTCTGTGTGATATTCCAGTCCTGGTTTTGCCCGTGCCGCGAATCCACATTTCGGGTATATTGTGTCTGTATGATATTCCAGTCCGGGTGTTGGCAGTGACTGGAGTCCACAGTCTGGTTATATTGTGTCTGTGTGAAATTTCTGTCCAGATTTTGTCAGTGACGCGAGTCCACATTCCGGGTGTGTTAAGTCTGTGTGATATTCCAGTCCGGGTTTTGCCCGTGACGCTAGTCCTCAGTCCTGGTATATTGTATCTGTGTGATATTCCAGACCGGGTTTTGCTAGTAACGCCTGACAACAGTCCGGGTATATTGTGTCTGTGTGATTTTCCAGTCCGGGTATATCCCGTGATGCGAGTCCACACTCCGGGTATATTGCGTCTCTGTGATATTCCAGTCCGGGATTTGCCCGTGATGCGAGTCCACACTCCGGGTATATTCTGTCTGTGTGATATTCCTATCCGGGTTTTGGCCGTGATGCGAGTACACATTCCGGGTATATTGTGTCTGTGTAATATTCCAGCCCGCGTTTTGCCCGTGACGCGAGTCCACATTCCGGGTTCGTTATGTCTGTGTGATATTCCAGTCCGGGTTTTCCCCGTGATGCGAGTCCTCAGTCCTGGTATATTGCGTCTGTGTGATATTCCAGTCCGCGTTTTGACCGTGACGCGAGTCTACATTCCAGGTATATTGCGTCTGTGTGATATTCCAGTCCGGGTTCTGCCAGCGACGCGAGTCCAGTCCGTGATTATTGTGTCTGTGTGATATTCCAGTCCGGTTTTTGCTAGTGACGCGAGTCCACCTTCCGGGTTTATTGCGTCTCTGTGATATTCCAGTCCGGGAATTGCCAGAGACGCGAGTCCACATTCCGGGTAATTTGTGTCTGTGTGATATTCCAATTCGTGTTTTGGCCGTGATGCGAAACCCATTTCCGGGTATATTGTGTCTGTGTGATATTCCAATTCGTGTTTTGGCCGTGATGCGAAACCCATTTCCGGGTATATTGTGTCTGTGTGATTTTCCAGTCCGGGTTTTGCCAGCGACTCGAGTCCACAGTCTGGGTATATTGTGTGTCTGTGATATTCCAGCCCGGGTGTTGCCAGTGACGCGAGACAACATACCGGGTATATTGTGTCTGTGTGAAATTCCAGTCCGGGTTTTGCCAGTGACGCGAGTCAACAGTCTGGTTATATTGAGACTGTGTGATATTCCAGTCCTGTTTTAGCCCGTGCTGCGAGTCCACATTCCGGGTATATTGTGTCTGTGTGAGATTGCATTCCGGGTTTTGCAAGTGATGCGAGTCCGCTTTCAGGGTATATTGTGTCTGTGTGATATTCCAATCCGGGTGTTGGCCGTGATGCGAGTCCACATTCCGGGTATATTGTGTCTGTGTGATATTCCAGACCGGGTTTTGTACGTGACGTGAGTCCACAGTCCGTGTATATTGTGTCTGTTTGATATTCCAGTCCGGGTTTTGCCCGTGATGCGAAACCCATTTTCGGGTATATTGTGTCTGTGTGATTTTCCCGTCCGGGTGTTGCCAGTGACTCGAGTCCACAGTCTGGTTATATTGTGTCTGTGTGAAATACCTGTCCGGGTTTTGCCAGTGACGCGAGTCCATATTCCGGGTATATTGTGTCTGTGTGATATTCCTGTCCGGGTTTTGCCAGTGACGCGAGTCCATATTCCGGGTATATTGTGTCTGTGTGATATTCCAATTCGGGTTTTGCCCGTGACGCGAATCCACATTTCATGTATATTGTGTCTGTGTGATATTCCATTCCGGGTTCTGCCCGTGACGCGAGTCCACATTCCGTGTATATTGTGTCTGTGTGATATTTCAGTTAGGGTTTTGCCCGTGACGCGAGTCCACATTCCGGGTATATTGTGTCTGTGTGATATTCCATTGCGTGTTTTGGCAGTGTCGCGAGTCCACATTCCGGGTATATTGTGTCTGTGTGATATTCCAGTCCGGGTTTTGCCAGTGACGCGAGACAACAGTCCGGGTATATTGTTTCTGTGTGATGTTCCAAAACGGGTTTTGCCCGTGACGCGAGTCAACAGTCTGGTTATATTGAGACTGTGTGATATTCCAGTCCTGGTTTTGTCCGTGACGTGAGTCCACAGTCCGGGTATATTGTGTCTGTGTGATATTCCAGTCCGGGTTTTGCCAGTGACGCGAGTCCACCTTCCGGGTTTATTGCGTCTCTGTGATATTCCAGTCCGGGATTTGCCCGTGAAGCGAGTACACATTCCGGGTATATTGTGTCTGTGTGATTTTCCAGTCTGAGTATATCCCGTGATGCGAATCCACACTCCGGGTATATTCTGTCTGTGTGATATTCCAGTCCGGGCTTTGTCCGTGACGTGAGTCCACTGTCCGGCTATATTGTGTCTGTGTGATATTCCAGTCCTGGTTTTGCCCGTGCCGCGAATCCACATTTCGGGTATATTGTGTCTGTATGATATTCCAGTCCGGGTGTTGGCAGTGACTGGAGTCCACAGTCTGGTTATATTGTGTCTGTGTGAAATTTCTGTCCAGATTTTGTCAGTGACGCGAGTCCACATTCCGGGTGTGTTAAGTCTGTGTGATATTCCAGTCCGGGTTTTGCCCGTGACGCTAGTCCTCAGTCCTGGTATATTGTATCTGTGTGATATTCCAGACCGGGTTTTGCTAGTAACGCCTGACAACAGTCCGGGTATATTGTGTCTGTGTGATTTTCCAGTCCGGGTATATCCCGTGATGCGAGTCCACACTCCGGGTATATTGCGTCTCTGTGATATTCCAGTCCGGGATTTGCCCGTGATGCGAGTCCACACTCCGGGTATATTCTGTCTGTGTGATATTCCTATCCGGGTTTTGGCCGTGATGCGAGTACACATTCCGGGTATATTGTGTCTGTGTAATATTCCAGCCCGCGTTTTGCCCGTGACGCGAGTCCACATTCCGGGTTCGTTATGTCTGTGTGATATTCCAGTCCGGGTTTTCCCCGTGATGCGAGTCCTCAGTCCTGGTATATTGCGTCTGTGTGATATTCCAGTCCGCGTTTTGACCGTGACGCGAGTCCACATTCCAGGTATATTGCGTCTGTGTGATATTCCAGTCCGGGTTCTGCCAGCGACGCGAGTCCAGTCCGTGATTATTGTGTCTGTGTGATATTCCAGTCCGGTTTTTGCTAGTGACGCGAGTCCACCTTCCGGGTTTATTGCGTCTCTGTGATATTCCAGTCCGGGAATTGCCAGAGACGCGAGTCCACATTCCGGGTAATTTGTGTCTGTGTGATATTCCAATTCGTGTTTTGGCCGTGATGCGAAACCCATTTCCGGGTATATTGTGTCTGTGTGATATTCCAATTCGTGTTTTGGCCGTGATGCGAAACCCATTTCCGGGTATATTGTGTCTGTGTGATTTTCCAGTCCGGGTTTTGCCAGCGACTCGAGTCCACAGTCTGGGTATATTGTGTGTCTGTGATATTCCAGCCCGGGTGTTGCCAGTGACGCGAGACAACATACCGGGTATATTGTGTCTGTGTGAAATTCCAGTCCGGGTTTTGCCAGTGACGCGAGTCAACAGTCTGGTTATATTGAGACTGTGTGATATTCCAGTCCTGTTTTAGCCCGTGCTGCGAGTCCACATTCCGGGTATATTGTGTCTGTGTGAGATTGCATTCCGGGTTTTGCAAGTGATGCGAGTCCGCTTTCAGGGTATATTGTGTCTGTGTGATTTTCCAATCCGGGTGTTGGCCGTGATGCGAGTACACATTCCGGGTCTATTGTGTCTGTGTGATATTCCAGACCGGGTTTTGTACGTGACGCGAGTCCATATTCCGGGTATATTGTGTCTGTGTGATATTCCAATTCGGGTTTTGCCCGTGACGCGAATCCACATTTCATGTATATTGTGTCTGTGTGATTTTCCAGTCCGGGTATATCCCGTGATGCGAGTCCACATTCCGGGTATATTGTGTCTGTGTGAGATTCCAGTCCGGGTTCTGCCCGTGACGCGAGTCCACATTCCGGGTATATTGTGTCTGTGTGAGATTCCAGTCCGGGTTCTGCCCGTGTCGCGAGTCCACATTCCGGGTATATTGTGTCTGTGTGAAATTCCAGTCCGGGTTTTGCCAGTGACGCGAGACAACAGTCCGGGTATATTGTGTCTGTGTGATGTTCCAAAACGGGTTTTGCCCGTGACGCGAGTCAACAGTCTGGTTATATTGAGACTGTGTGATATTCCAGTCCTGGTTTTGTCCGTGACGTGAGTCCACAGTCCGGGTATATTGTGTCTGTGTGATATTCCAGTCCGGGTTTTGCCAGTGACGCGAGACAACAGTCCGGGTATATTGTGTCTGTGTGATATTCCAGAACGGATTTTGCCCGTGACGCGAGTCAACAGTCTGGTTATGTTGAGACTGTGTGATGTTCCAGTCCTGGTTTTGCCCGTGATGCGAGTCCACATTCCGGGTATATTGTGTCTGTGTGAGATTCCAGTCCGGGTGTTGCCCGTGACGCGAGTCCACATTCCGTGTATATTGTGTCTGTGAGATATTTCAGTCAGGGTTTTGCCCGTGATGCGAGTCCACATTCCGGGTATATTGTGTCTGTGTGATATTCCATTCCGGGATTTGCCAGTAACGCGAGTCCACATTCCGGGTATATTGTATCTGTGTGATATTGCAGTCCGGGTTTTGCCAGTGACGCGAGTCCACCTTCCGGGTTTATTGCGTCTCTGTGATATTCCATTCCGGGATTTGCCAGTGACGCGAGTCCACATTCCGGGTATATTGTGTCTGTGTGATATTCCAGTCCGGGTTTTGCCAGTGACGCGAGTCCACCTTCCGGGTTTATTGCGTCTCTGTGATATTCCATTCCGGGATTTGCCAGTGACGCGAGTCCACATTCCGGGTATATTGTGTCTGTGTGATATTCCAGTCCGGGGTTTGCCAGTGATGCGAGTCCACCTTCCGGGTTTATTGCGTCTCTGTGATATTCCATTCCGGGATTTGCCAGTGACGCGAGTCCACATTCCGGGTATATTGTGTCTGTGTGATATTCCAGTCCGGGTTTTGCCAGTGACGCGAGTCCACCTTCCGGGTTTATTGAGTCTCTGTGATATTCCATTCCGGGATTTGCCAGTGACGCGAGTCCACATTCCGGGTATATTGTGTCTGTGTGATATTCCAGTCCGGGTTTTGCCAGTGACGCGAGTCCACCTTCCGGGTTTATTGCGTCTCTGTGATATTCCATTCCGGGATTTGCCAGTGACGCGAGTCCACATTCCTGGTATATTGTGTCTGTGTGATATTCCAGTCCGGGGTTTGCCAGTGATGCGAGTCCACCTTCCGGGTTTATTGCGTCTCTGTGATATTCCATTCTGGGATTTGCCCGTGACGCGAGTCCACATTCCGGGTATATTGTGTCTGTGTGATATTCCATTCCGGGATTTGCCAGTAACGCGAATCCACATTCCGGGTATATTGTGTCTGTGTGATATTCCAGTCCTGGTTTTGCCAGTGACGCGAGACAACAGTCCGGGTATATTGTGTCTGTGTGATGTTCCAGAACGGGTTTTGCCCGTGACGCGAGTCAACAGTCTGGTTATATTGAGACTGTGTGATATTCCAGTCCTGTTTTAGCCCGTGCTGCGAGTCCACATTCCGGGTATATTGTGTCTGTGTGAGATTGCATTCCGGGTTTTGCAAGTGATGCGAGTCCGCTTTCAGGGTATATTGTGTCTGTGTGATATTCCAATCCGGGTGTTGGCCGTGATGCGAGTCCACATTCCGGGTATATTGTGTCTGTGTGATATTCCAGACCGGGTTTTGTACGTGACGTGAGTCCACAGTCCGTGTATATTGTGTCTGTTTGATATTCCAGTCCGGGTTTTGCCCGTGATGCGAAACCCATTTTCGGGTATATTGTGTCTGTGTGATTTTCCCGTCCGGGTGTTGCCAGTGACTCGAGTCCACAGTCTGGTTATATTGTGTCTGTGTGAAATACCTGTCCGGGTTTTGCCAGTGACGCGAGTCCATATTCCGGGTATATTGTGTCTGTGTGATATTCCTGTCCGGGTTTTGCCAGTGACGCGAGTCCATATTCCGGGTATATTGTGTCTGTGTGATATTCCAATTCGGGTTTTGCCCGTGACGCGAATCCACATTTCATGTATATTGTGTCTGTGTGATATTCCATTCCGGGTTCTGCCCGTGACGCGAGTCCACATTCCGTGTATATTGTGTCTGTGTGATATTTCAGTTAGGGTTTTGCCCGTGACGCGAGTCCACATTCCGGGTATATTGTGTCTGTGTGATATTCCATTGCGTGTTTTGGCAGTGTCGCGAGTCCACATTCCGGGTATATTGTGTCTGTGTGATATTCCAGTCCGGGTTTTGCCAGTGACGCGAGACAACAGTCCGGGTATATTGTTTCTGTGTGATGTTCCAAAACGGGTTTTGCCCGTGACGCGAGTCAACAGTCTGGTTATATTGAGACTGTGTGATATTCCAGTCCTGGTTTTGTCCGTGACGTGAGTCCACAGTCCGGGTATATTGTGTCTGTGTGATATTCCAGTCCGGGTTTTGCCAGTGACGCGAGTCCACCTTCCGGGTTTATTGCGTCTCTGTGATATTCCAGTCCGGGATTTGCCCGTGAAGCGAGTACACATTCCGGGTATATTGTGTCTGTGTGATTTTCCAGTCTGAGTATATCCCGTGATGCGAATCCACACTCCGGGTATATTCTGTCTGTGTGATATTCCAGTCCGGGCTTTGTCCGTGACGTGAGTCCACTGTCCGGCTATATTGTGTCTGTGTGATATTCCAGTCCTGGTTTTGCCCGTGCCGCGAATCCACATTTCGGGTATATTGTGTCTGTATGATATTCCAGTCCGGGTGTTGGCAGTGACTGGAGTCCACAGTCTGGTTATATTGTGTCTGTGTGAAATTTCTGTCCAGATTTTGTCAGTGACGCGAGTCCACATTCCGGGTGTGTTAAGTCTGTGTGATATTCCAGTCCGGGTTTTGCCCGTGACGCTAGTCCTCAGTCCTGGTATATTGTATCTGTGTGATATTCCAGACCGGGTTTTGCTAGTAACGCCTGACAACAGTCCGGGTATATTGTGTCTGTGTGATTTTCCAGTCCGGGTATATCCCGTGATGCGAGTCCACACTCCGGGTATATTGCGTCTCTGTGATATTCCAGTCCGGGATTTGCCCGTGATGCGAGTCCACACTCCGGGTATATTCTGTCTGTGTGATATTCCTATCCGGGTTTTGGCCGTGATGCGAGTACACATTCCGGGTATATTGTGTCTGTGTAATATTCCAGCCCGCGTTTTGCCCGTGACGCGAGTCCACATTCCGGGTTCGTTATGTCTGTGTGATATTCCAGTCCGGGTTTTCCCCGTGATGCGAGTCCTCAGTCCTGGTATATTGCGTCTGTGTGATATTCCAGTCCGCGTTTTGACCGTGACGCGAGTCCACATTCCAGGTATATTGCGTCTGTGTGATATTCCAGTCCGGGTTCTGCCAGCGACGCGAGTCCAGTCCGTGATTATTGTGTCTGTGTGATATTCCAGTCCGGTTTTTGCTAGTGACGCGAGTCCACCTTCCGGGTTTATTGCGTCTCTGTGATATTCCAGTCCGGGAATTGCCAGAGACGCGAGTCCACATTCCGGGTATATTGTGTCTGTGTGAAATTCCAGTCCGGGTTTTGCCAGTGACGCGAGTCAACAGTCTGGTTATATTGAGACTGTGTGATATTCCAGTCCTGTTTTAGCCCGTGCTGCGAGTCCACATTCCGGGTATATTGTGTCTGTGTGAGATTGCATTCCGGGTTTTGCAAGTGATGCGAGTCCGCTTTCAGGGTATATTGTGTCTGTGTGATTTTCCAATCCGGGTGTTGGCCGTGATGCGAGTACACATTCCGGGTCTATTGTGTCTGTGTGATATTCCAGACAGGGTTTTGTACGTGACGCGAGTCCATATTCCGGGTATATTGTGTCTGTGTGATATTCCAATTCGGGTTTTGCCCGTGACGCGAATCCACATTTCATGTATATTGTGTCTGTGTGATTTTCCAGTCCGGGTATATCCCGTGATGCGAGTCCACATTCCGGGTATATTGTGTCTGTGTGAGATTCCAGTCCGGGTTCTGCCCGTGACGCGAGTCCACATTCCGGGTATATTGTGTCTGTGTGAGATTCCAGTCCGGGTTCTGCCCGTGACGCGAGTCCACATTCCGGGTATATTGTGTCTGTGTGAGATTCCAGTCCGGGTTCTGCCCGTGTCGCGAGTCCACATTCCGGGTATATTGTGTCTGTGTGATATTCCAGTCCTGGTTTTGCCAGTGACGCGAGACAACAGTCCGGGTATATTGTGTCTGTGTGATGTTCCAAAACGGGTTTTGCCCGTGACGCGAGTCAACAGTCTGGTTATATTGAGACTGTGTGATATTCCAGTCCTGGTTTTGTCCGTGACGTGAGTCCACAGTCCGGGTATATTGTGTCTGTGTGATATTCCAGTCCGGGTTTTGCCAGTGACGCGAGACAACAGTCCGGGTATATTGTGTCTGTGTGATATTCCAGAACGGGTTTTGCCCGTGACGCGAGTCAACAGTCTGGTTATGTTGAGACTGTGTGATGTTCCAGTCCTGGTTTTGCCCGTGATGCGAGTCCACATTCCGGGTATATTGTGTCTGTGTGAGATTCCAGTCCGGGTTTTGCCCGTGACGCGAGTCCACATTCCGTGTATATTGTGTCTGTGAGATATTTCAGTCAGGGTTTTGCCCGTGATGCGAGTCCACATTCCGGGTATATTGTGTCTGTGTGATATTCCATTCCGGGATTTGCAAGTAACGCGAGTCCACATTCCGGGTATATTGTATCTGTGTTATATTGCAGTCCGGGTTTTGCCAGTGACGCGAGTCCACCTTCCGGGTTAATTGCGTCTCTGTGATATTCCAGTCCGTGATTTGTCCGTGATGAGAGTACACATTCCGGGTATATTGTGTCTGTGTGATATTCCAGTCCGGGTTTTGCCCGTGATGCGAGTTCACATTCCGGGTACATTGTGTCTGTGTGATATTCCAGTCCGGGTTTTGCCAGTGACGCGAGTCCACCTTCCGGGTTTATTGCGTCTCTGTGATATTCCATTCCGGGATTTGCCAGTGACGCGAGTCCACATTCCGGGTATATTGTGTCTGTGTGATATTCCAGTCCGGGTTTTGCCAGTGACGCGAGTCCACCTTCCGGGTTTATTGCGTCTCTGTGATATTCCATTCCGGGATTTGCCAGTGACGCGAGTCCACATTCCGGGTATATTGTGTCTGTGTGATATTCCAGTCCGGGGTTTGCCAGTGATGCGAGTCCACCTTCCGGGTTTATTGCGTCTCTGTGATATTCCATTCCGGGATTTGCCAGTGACGCGAGTCCACATTCCGGGTATATTGTGTCTGTGTGATATTCCAGTCCGGGTTTTGCCAGTGACGCGAGTCCACCTTCCGGGTTTATTGAGTCTCTGTGATATTCCATTCCGGGATTTGCCAGTGACGCGAGTCCACATTCCGTGTATATTGTGTCTGTGTGATATTCCAGTCCGGGTTTTGCCAGTGACGCGAGTCCACCTTCCGGGTTTATTGCGTCTCTGTGATATTCCATTCCGGGATTTGCCAGTGACGCGAGTCCACATTCCTGGTATATTGTGTCTGTGTGATATTCCAGTCCGGGGTTTGCCAGTGATGCGAGTCCACCTTCCGGGTTTATTGCGTCTCTGTGATATTCCATTCCGGGATTTGCCCGTGACGCGAGTCCACATTCCGGGTATATTGTGTCTGTGTGATATTCCATTCCGGGATTTGCCAGTAACGCGAATCCACATTCCGGGTATATTGTGTCTGTGTGATATTCCAGTCCTGGTTTTGCCAGTGACGCGAGACAACAGTCCGGGTATATTGTGTCTGTGTGATGTTCCAGAACGGGTTTTGCCCGTGACGCGAGTCAACAGTCTGGTTATATTGAGACTGTGTGATATTCCAGTCCTGTTTTTGCCCGTGATGCGAGTCCACCTTCCGGGTTTATTGCGTCTCTGTGATATTCCATTCCGGGATTTGCCAGTGACGCGAGTCCACATTCCGGGTATATTGTGTCTGTGTGATATTCCAGTCCGGGATTTGCCCGTGACGCGATTCCACATTCCGGGTATATTGTGTCTGTGTGATATTCCAGTCCTGGTTTTGCCAGTGACGCGAGACAACAGTCCGGGTATATTGTGTCTGTGTGATGATCCAGTCCGGGATTTGCCCGTGATGCGAGTACACATTCCTGGTATATTGTATCTGTGTAATATTCCAGCCCGCGTTTTGCCCGTGACGCTAGTCCTCATTCCGGGTTCGTTATGTCTGTGTGATATTCCAGTCCGGGTTTTCCCCGTGATGCGAGTCCTCAGTCCTGGTATATTGTGTCTGTGTGATATTCCAGTCCGCGTTTTGACCGTGACGCGAGTCCACATTCCAGGTATATTGTGTCTGTGTGATTTTCCAGTCTGAGTATATCCCGTGATGCGAATCCACACTCCGGGTATATTCTGTCTGTGTGATATTCCAGTCCGGGCTTTGTCCGTGACGTGAGTCCACTGTCCGGCTATATTGTGTCTGTGTGATATTCCAGTCCTGGTTTTGCCCGTGACGCTAGTCCTCAGTCCTGGTATATTGTATCTGTGTGATATTCCAGACCGGGTTTTGCTAGTAACGCGTGACAACAGTCCGGGTATATTGTGTCTGTGTGATTTTCCAGTCCGGGTATATCCCGTGATGCGAGTCCACACTCCGGGTATATTGCGTCTCTGTGATATTCCAGTCCGGGATTTGCCCGTGATGCGAGTCCACACTCCGGGTATATTCTGTCTGTGTGATATTCCTATCCGGGTTTTGGCCGTGATGCGAGTACACATTCCGGGTATATTGTGTCTGTGTAATATTCCAGCCCGCGTTTTGCCCGTGACGCGAGTCCACATTCCGGGTTCGTTATGTCTGTGTGATATTCCAGTCCGGGATTTCCCCGTGATGCGAGTCCTCAGTCCTGGTATATTGCGTCTGTGTGATATTCCATTCCGCGTTTTGACCGTGACGCGAGTCCACATTCCTGGTATATTGTGTCTGTGTGATATTCCAGTCCGGGGTTTGCCAGTGATGCGAGTCCACCTTCCGGGTTTATTGCGTCTCTGTGATATTCCATTCCGGGATTTGCCAGTGACGCGAGTCCACATTCCGGGTATATTGTGTCTGTCTGATATTCCATTCCGGGATTTGCCAGTAACGCGAATCCACATTCCGGGTATATTGTGTCTGTGTGATATTCCAGTCCTGGTTTTGCCAGTGACGCGAGACAACAGTCCGGGTATATTGTGTCTGTGTGATGTTCCAGAACGGGTTTTGCCCGTGACGCGAGTCAACAGTCTGGTTATATTGAGACTGTGTGATATTCCAGTCCTGTTTTTGCCCGTGATGCGAGTCCACCTTCCGGGTTTATTGCGTCTCTGTGATATTCCATTCCGGGATTTGCCAGTGACGCGAGTCCACATTCCGGGTATATTGTGTCTGTGTGATATTCCATTCCGGGATTTGCCAGTGACGTGAGTACACATTCCGGCTATATTGTGTCCGTGTGATATTCCAGTCCGGGATTTGCCCGTGACGCGATTCCACATTCCGGGTATATTGTGTCTGTGTGATATTCCAGTCCTGGTTTTGCCAGTGACGCGAGACAACAGTCCGGGTATATTGTGTCTGTGTGATGTTCCAGAACGGGTTTTGCCCGTGACGCGAGTCAACAGACTGGTTATATTGCGTCTCTGTGATATTCCATTCCGGGATTTGCCAGTGACGCGAGTCCACATTCCGGGTATATTGTGTCTGTGTGATATTCCATTCCGGGATTTGCCAGTGACGTGAGTACACATTCCGGCTATATTGTGTCTGTGTGATATTCCAGTCCGGGATTTGCCCGTGACGCGATTCCACATTCCGGGTATATTGTGTCTGTGTGATATTCCAGTCCTGGTTTTGCCAGTGACGCGAGACAACAGTCCGGGTATATTGTGTCTGTGTGATGATCCAGCCCGCGTTTTGCCCGTGACGCTAGTCCACATTCCGGGTTCGTTATGTCTGTGTGATATTCCAGTCCGGGTTGTCCCCGTGATGCGAGTCCTCAGTCCTGGTATATTGTGTCTGTGTGATATTCCAGTCCGCGTTTTGACCGTGACGCGAGTCCACATTCCAGGTATATTGTGTCTGTGTGATATTCCAGTCCGGGCTTTGTCCGTGACGTGAGTCCACTGTCCGGCTATATTGTGTCTGTGTGATATTCCAGTCCTGGTTTTGCCCGTGACGCTAGTCCTCAGTCCTGGTATATTGTGTCTGTGTGATATTCCAGTCCGGGTTTTGCCAGTGACGCGAGACAACAGTCCGGGTATATTGTGTCTGTGTGCTTTTCCAGTCTGAGTATATCCCGTGATGCGAATCCACACTCCGGGTATATTCTGTCTGTGTGATATTCCAGTCCGGGCTTTGTCCGTGACGTGAGTCCACTGTCCGGCTATATTGTGTCTGTGTGATATTCCAGTCCTGGTTTTGCCCGTGACGCTAGTCCTCAGTCCTGGTATATTGTGTCTGTGTGATATTCCAGTCCGGGTTTTGCCAGTGACGCGAGACAACAGTCCGGGTATATTGTGTCTGTGTGATGTTCCAAAACGGGTTTTGCCCGTGACGCGAGTCAACAGTCTGGTTATATTGAGACTGTGTGATATTCCAGTCCTGGTTTTGTCCGTGACGTGAGTCCACAGTCCGGGTATATTGTGTCTGTGTGAGATTCCAGTCCGGGTTTTGCCCGTGACGCGAGTCCACATTCCGTGTATATTGTGTCTGTGAGATATTTCAGTCAGGGTTTTGCCCGTGATGCGAGTCCACATTCCGGGTATATTGTGTCTGTGTGATATTCCATTCCGGGATTTGCCAGTAACGCGAGTCCACATTCCGGGTATATTGTATCTGTGTGATATTGCAGTCCGGGTTTTGCCAGTGACGCGAGTCCACCTTCCGGGTTAATTGCGTCTCTGTGATATTCCAGTCCGTGATTTGCCCGTGATGAGAGTACACATTCCGGGTATATTGTGTCTGTGTGATATTCCAGTCCGGGTTTTGCCCGTGATGCGAGTACACATTCCGGGTACATTGTGTCTGTGTGACATTCCAGTCCGGGTTTTGCCAGTGACGCGAGTCCACCTTCCGGGTTTATTGCGTCTCTGTGATATTCCAGTCCTGGTTTTGCAAGTGATGCGAGTCCGCTTTCAGGGTATATTGTGTCTGTGTGATATTCCAGTCCTGGTTTTGCCAGTGACGCGAGACAACAGTCCGGGTATATTGTGTCTGTGTGATGTTCCAGAACGGGTTTTGCCCGTGACGCGAGTCAACAGTCTGGTTATATTGAGACTGTGTGATATTCCAGTCCTGTTTTTGCCCGTGATGCGAGTCCACCTTCCGGGTTTATTGCGTCTCTGTGATATTCCATTCCGGGATTTGCCAGTGACGCGAGTCCACATTCCGGGTATATTGTGTCTGTGTGATATTCCATTCCGGGATTTGCCAGTGACGTGAGTACACATTCCGGCTATATTGTGTCTGTGTGATATTCCAGTCCGGGATTTGCCCGTGACGCGATTCCACATTCCGGGTATATTGTGTCTGTGTGATATTCCAGTCCTGGTTTTGCCAGTGACGCAAGACAACAGTCCGGGTATATTGTGTCTGTGTGATGATCCAGTCCGGGATTTGCCCGTGATGCGAGTACACATTCCTGGTATATTGTGTCTGTGTAATATTCCAGCCCGCGTTTTGCCCGTGACGCTAGTCCTCATTCCGGGTTCGTTATGTCTGTGTGATATTCCAGTCCGGGTTTTCCCCGTGATGCGAGTCCTCAGTCCTGGTATATTGTGTCTGTGTGATATTCCAGTCCGCGTTTTGACCGTGACGCGAGTCCACATTCCAGGTATATTGTGTCTGTGTGATATTACAGTCCGGGTTCTGCCAGCGACGCGAGTCCACCTTCCGGGTTTATTGCGTCTCTGTGATATTCCAGTCCGGGATTTGCCCGTGATTCGAGTGCACATTCCGAGTATATTGTGTCTGTTTGATATTCCAATTCGGGTTTTGCCCGTGATGCGAAACCCATTTTCGGGTATATTGTGTCTGTGTGATTTTCCCGTCCGGGTGTTGCCAGTGACTCGAGTCCACAGTCTGGTTATATTGTGTCTGTGTGAAATTCCTGTCCGGGTTTTGTCAGTGACGCGAGTCCATATTCCGGGTATATTGTGTCTGTGTGATATTCCAATTCGGGTTTTGCCCGTGACGCGAATCCACATTTCATGTATATTGTGTCTGTGTGATATTCCATTCCGGGTTCTGCCCGAGACGCGAGTCCACATTCCGGGTATATTGTGTCTGTGTGATATTCCATTGCGTGTTTTGGCAGTGTCGCGAGTCCACATTCCGGGTATATTGTGTCTGTGTGATATTCCAGTCCGGGTTTTGCCAGTGACGCGAGACAACAGTCCGGGTATATTGTGTCTGTGTGATGTTCCAAAACGGGTTTTGCCCGTGACGCGAGTCAACAGTCTGGTTATATTGAGACTGTGTGATATTCCAGTCCTGGTTTTGTCCGTGACGTGAGTCCACAGTCCGGGTAAATTGTGTCTGTGTGATTTTCCAGTCCGGGTTTTGCCAGTGACGCGAGTCCACCTTCCGGGTTTATTGCGTCTCTGTGATATTCCAGTCCGGGATTTGCCCGTGATGCGAGTACACATTCCGGGTATATTGTGTCTGTGTGATTTTCCAGTCTGAGTATATCCCGTGATGCGAATCCACACTCCGGGTATATTCTGTCTGTGTGATATTCCAGTCCGGGCTTTGTCCGTGACGTGAGTCCTCAGTCCTGGTATATTGTATCTGTGTGATATTCCAGACCGGGTTTTGCTAGTGACGCGTGACAACAGTCCGGGTATATTGTGTCTGTGTGATTTTCCAGTCCGGGTATATCCCGTGATGCGAGTCCACACTCCGGGTATATTGCGTCTCTGTGATATTCCAGTCCGGGTTTTGTCCGTAATGCGAGTACACATTCCGGGTCTATTGTGTCTGTGTGATATTCCAGACCGGGTTTTGTACGTGACGTGAGTCCACATTCCGGGTATATTGTGTCTGTGTGAGATTGCATTCCGGGTTTTGCAAGTGATGCGAGTCCGCTTTCAGGGTATATTGTGTCTGTGTGATATTCCAATCCGGGTGTTGGCCGTGATGCGAGTACACATTCCGGGTCTATTGTGTCTGTGTGATATTCCAGACCGGGTTTTGTACGTGACGTGAGTCCACAGTCCGTGTATATTGTGTCTGTGTGATATTCCAGTCCGGGTTTTGCCAGTGACGCGAGTCCACCTTCCGGGTTAATTGCGTCTCTGTGATATTCCAGTCCGTGATTTGCCCGTGATGCGAGTCCTCAGTCCGGGTATATTGTGTCTGTGTGATATTCCAGTCCGGGTTTTGCCCGTGATGCGAGTACACATTCCGGGTACATTGTGTCTGTGTGATATTCCAGTCCGGGTTCTGCCAGCGACGCGAGTCCACAGTCCGTGTATATTGTGTCTGTCTGATATTCCAATTCGTGTTTTGGCAGTGTCGCGAGTCCACAGTCCGGGTATATTGTGTCTGTGTGATATTCCAGTCCGGGGTTTGCCAGTGACGCGAGTCCACCTTCCGGGTTTATTGCGTCTCTGTGATATTCCATTCCGGGATTTGCCAGTGACGCGAGTCCACATTCCGGGTATATTGTGTCTGTGTGATATTCCATTCCGGGATTTGCCAGTGACGTGAGACAACATTCCGGGTAATTTGTGTCTGTGTGATATTCCAATTCGTGTTTTGGCCGTGATGCGAAACCCATTTCCGGGTATATTGTGTCTGTGTGAAATTCCAGCCCGGGTTTTGCCAGTGACGCGAGACAACAGTCCGGGTATATTGTGTCTGTGTGATTTTCCAGAACGGGTTTTGCCCGTGACACGAGTCAACAGTCTGGTTATATTGAGACTGTGTGATATTCCAGTCCTGTTTTTGCCCGTGATACGAGTCCACATTCCGGGTATATTGTGCCAGTGTGATATTCCAGTCCATGTTCTGCCAGTGAAACGAGTCCACCTTCCGGTTTATTGAGTCTCTGTGATATTCCAGTCCGGGATTTGCCCGTGATTCGAGTGCACATTCCGGGTATATTGAGTCTGTGTGATTTTCCAGTCCGGGTTTTACCAGTGACTCGAGTCCACAGTCTGGTTATATTGTGTCTGTGTGAAATTCCTGTCCGGGTTTTGCTCGTGACGTGACCACATTCCGGGTATATTGCGTCTGTGTGATATTCCAGTCCGGGTTCTGCAAGCGACGCGAGTCCACAGTCCGTGTATATTGTGTCAGTGTGATATTCCTGTCCGGGTTTTACAAGTGACGCGAGTCCATAGTCTGGGTATATTGTGTATGTGTGATATTCCAGTCCGGGTTTTGCTATTGACGCGAGTCTACATTCCGGCTATATTGTGTCTGTGTGATATTCCAGTCCGGGTTTTGCTATTGACGCGAGTCTACATTCCGGGTACATTGTGTCTGTGTGATATTCCAGTCCGCGGTTTGCCCGTGACGTGAGTCCACATTCCAGGTATATTGCGTCTGTGTGATATTCCAGTCCGGGTTCTGCCAGCGACGCGATTCCACAGTCCGTGTATATTGTGTCTGTGTGATATTCCAGTCCGGGTTTTGCCAGTGACGCGAGTCCACCTTCCGGGGTTATTGCGTCTCTGTGATATTCCATTCCGGGATTTGCTCGTGACGCGAGTCCACATTCCGGGTATATTGTGTCTGTGTGATATTCCATTGCGTGTTTTGGCAGTGTCGCGAGTCCACATTCCGGGTATATTGTGTCTGTGTGAGATTCCAGTCCGGGTTTTGACAGTGACGGGAGACAACAGTCCGGGTATATTGTGTCTGTGTGATGTTCCAGAACGGGTTTTGCCCGTGACGCTAGTCAACAGTCTGGTTATATTGAGACTGTGTGATATTCCAGTCCTGGTTTTGCCCGTGACGCGAGTCCACATTCCGGGTATATTGTGTCTGTGTGAGATTCCAGTCCGGGTTTTGCCAGTGATGCGAGTCCGCTTTCAGGGTATATTGTCTCTGTGTGATATTGCAGTCCGGGTTTTGCCCGTGATGCGAGTACACATTCCTGGTATATTGTGTCTGTGTAATATTCCAGCCCGCGTTTTGCCATTGACTCGAGTCCACATTCCGGGTTAATTGCATCTCTGTGAAATTCCAGTCCGGGATTTGCCCGTGATGCGTGTCCACACTCCGGGTATATTGTGTCTGTGTTATATTCCAGTCCGGGTTTTGCCAGTGACGCGAGTCCACCTTCCGGGTTTATTGCGTCTCTGTGATATTCCAGTCCGGTATTTGCCCGTGACGCGAGTACACATTCCGGGTATATTGTGTCTGTGTGATATTCCAGTCCGGGTATATCCCGTGCTGCGAGTCCACACTCCGGGTATATTCTGTCTGTGTGATATTCCAGTCCGGGCTTTGTCCGTGATGTGAGTCCACAGTCCGGGTATATTGTGTCTGTGTGATATTCCAGTCCGGGTTTTGCCCGTTACGTGAGTACACATTCCGGCTATATTGTGTTTGTGTAATATTCCAGTCCGGGTTTTGCCCGTGATGCGAGTCCACATTCCGGGTATATTGTATCTGTATGATATTCCAGTCCGGGTTTTGCTCGTTACGTGAGAACACATTCCGGATATATTGTGTTTGTGTGATATTCCAGTCCGGGCTTTGTCCGTGATGTGAGTCCACATTCCGGGTCTATTGTGTCTGTGTGATATTCCAGTCCGGGTTTTGCCCGTTACGTGAGTACACATTCCGGCTATATTGTGTTTGTGTGATATTCCATTCCGGGTTTTGCCAGTGATGCGAGTCCGCTTTCAGGGTATATTGTGTCTGTGTGATATTCCAGTCCGTGTTTTGCCCGTGATGCGAGTCCACTTTCAGGGTATATTGTGTCTGTGTGATATTCCAGTCCGGGTTTTGCCCGTGACGCGAGTCCACATTCCGGCTATATAGTGTCTGTGTGATATTCCAGTCCGGGTTTTGCCCGTGACGCGAGTCCACATTCAGCGTATATTGTGTCTGTGTGATATTCCAGTCCGGGTTTTGCCCGTGACGCGAGTCCACATTCCGGGTATATTGTGTCTGTGTGAGATTCCAGTCCGGATTTTGCCAGTGTTGCGAGTCCGCTTTCAGGGTATATTGTATCTGTGTGATATTGCAGTCCGGGTTTTGCCAGTGACGCGAGTCCACATTCCGGGTTTATTGCGTCTCTGTGATATTCCAGTCCGGGATTTGCCCGTGATGCGAGTCCACAGTCTGGGTATATTGAGACTGTGTGATATTCCAGTCCTGGTTTTGCCCGTGATGCGAGTCCACAGTCCGTGTATATTGTGTCTGTGTGATATTCCAGTCCGGATTTTGCCAGAGAGGCGAGTACACATTCCGGGTATATTGTGTCTGTGTGATATTCCATTGCGTGTTTTGGCAGTGTCGCGAGTCCACATTCCGGGTATCTTGTGTCTGCGTGATATTCCAGTCCGGGTTTTGTCAGTGACGCGAGTCCACATTCCGGGTATATTGTGTCTGTGTGACATTCCAGTCCTGGTTTTGCCAGTGACGCGAGACAACAGTCCGGGTATATTGTGTCTGTGTGATGTTCCAGAACGGGTTTTGCCCGTGACACGAGTCAACAGTCTGGTTATATTGAGACTGTGTGATATTCCAGTCCTGGTTTTGCCCGTGATGCGAGTCCGCTTTCAGGGTATATTGTCTCTGTGTGATATTGCAGTCCGGGTTTTGCCCGTGATGCGAGTACACATTCCTGGTATATTGTGTCTGTGTAATATTCCAGCCCGCGTTTTGCCCGTGACGCGAGTCCACATTCCGTGTATATTGTGTCTGTGTGATATTCCAGTCCGGGTATATCCCGTGCTGCGAGTCCACACTCCGGGTATATTCTGTCTGTGTGATATTCCAGTCCGGGCTTTGTCATTGACTCGAGTCCACATTCCGGGTTTATTGCATCTCTGTGATATTCCAGTCCGGGATTTGCCCGTGATGCGTGTCCACACTCCGGGTATATTGTGTCTGTGTGATATTCCAGTCCGGGCTTTGCCATTGACTCGAGTCCACCTTCCGGGTTTATTGCGTCTCTGTGATATTCCAGTCCGGTATTTGCCCGTGACGCGAGTACACATTCCGGGTATATTGTGTCTGTGTGATATTCCAGTCCGGGTATATCCCGTGCTGCGAGTCCACACTCCGGGTATATTCTGTCTGTGTGATATTCCAGTCCGGGCTTTGTCATTGACTCGAGTCCACATTCCGGGTTTATTGCATCTCTGTGATATTCCAGTCCGGGATTTGCCCGTGATGCGTGTCCACACTCCGGGTATATTGTGTCTGTCTGATATTCCAGTCCGGGCTTTGCCATTGACTCGAGTCCACCTTCCGGGTTTATTGCGTCTCTGTGATATTCCAGTCCGGTATTTGCCCGTGACGCGAGTACACATTCCGGGTATATTGTGTCTGTGTGATATTCCAGTCCGGGTATATCCCGTGCTGCGAGTCCACACTCCGGGTATATTCTGTCTGTGTGATATTCCTGTCCGGGCTTTGTCCGTGATGTGAGTCCACAGTCCGGGTATATTGTGTCTGTGTGATATTCCAGTCCGGGTTTTGCCCGTTACGTGAGTACACATTCCGGCTATATTGTGTTTGTGTTATATTCCAGTCCGGGATTTGCCCGTGACGCGAGTACACATTCCGGGTATATTGTATCTGTGTAATATTCCAGTCCGGGTTTTGCCCGTGATGCGAGTCCACATTCCGGGTCTATTGTGTCTGTGTGATATTCCAGTCCGGGTTTTGCCCGTTACGTGAGTACACATTCCGGCTATATTGTGTTTGTGTGATATTTCAGTCCGGGTTTTGCCCGTGACGCGAGTCCACATTCAGGGTATATTGTGTCTGTGTGATATTCCAATTCGGGTTTTGCCCGTGATGCGAGTACACATTCTGGGTATATTGCGTCTCTGTGAAATTCCTGTCCTGGTTTTGCCAGTGACGCGAGTCCATATTCCGGGTATATTGTGTCTGTGTGATATTCCAATTCGGATTTTGCCCGTGACGCGAGTCCACACTCCGGGTATATTGTATCTGTGTGATATTCAAGTCCATGTTTTGCCAGTGACGTGAGTCCACCTTCCGGGTTAATTGCGTCTCTGTGATATTCCAGTCCGGGATTTGCCCGTGATGCGAGTACACATTCCTGGTATATTGTATCTGTGTGATATTGCATCCGGGTTTTGCCAGTGACGCGAGTCCACATTCCGGGTATATTGTGTCTGTGTGAGATTCCAGTCCGGGTTTTGCCAGTGTTGCGAGTCCGCTTTCAGGGTATATTGTATCTGTGTGATATTCCAGTCCGGGATTTGCCCGTGATGCGAGTCCACAGTCTGGGTATATTGAGACTGTGTGATATTCCAGTCCTGGTTTTGCCCGTGATGCGAGTCCACAGTCCGTGTATATTGTGTCTCTGTGATATTCCAGTCCGGGTTTTGCCAGAGAGGCGAGTACACATTCCGGGTATATTGTGTCTGTGTGATATTCCATTGCGTGTTTTGGCAGTGTCGCGAGTCCACATTCCGGGTATATTCTGTCTGTGTGATATTCCAGTCCTGGTTTTGCCCGTGATGCGAGTCCACAGTCCGTGTATATTGTGTCTCTGTGATATTCCAGTCCGGGTTTTGCCAGAGAGGCGAGTACACATTCCGGGTATATTGTGTCTGTGTGATATTCCATTGCGTGTTTTGGCAGTGTCGCGAGTCCACATTCCGGGTATATTGTGTCTGTGTGATATTCCAGTCCGGGTTTTGCCAGTGACGCGAGACAACAGTCCGGGTATATTGTGTCTGTGTGATATTCCAGTCCTGGTTTTGCCAGTGACGCGAGACAACAGTCCGTGTATATTGTGTCTGTGTGATGTTCCAGAACGGGTTTTGCCCGTGACGCGAGTCAACAGTCTGGTTATATTGAGACTGTGTGATATTCCAGTCCTGGTTTTGCCCGTGTTGCGAGTCCACATTCCGGGTATATTGTGTCTGTGTGAGATTCCAGTCCGGGTTTTGCCCGTGTCGCGAGTCCACATTCCGGGTATATTGTGTCTGTGTGATATTCCAGTCCGGGTTTTGCCCTTGATGCGAGTCCTCAGTCCTGGTATATTGTGTCTGTTTGATTTTCCAGTCCGGGTATATCCCGTGATGCGAGTCCACACTCCGGGTATATCGTGTCTGTGTGATATTCCAGTCCGGGTTTTGTCCGTGACGTGATTCCACATTCCGTGTATATAGCGTCTGTGTGATATTCCAGTCCGGGTTTTGCCCGTGATGCGAGTACACATTCCGGGTATATTGTGTCTGTGTGATATTCCAGTCCGGGATTTGCCCGTGACGCGAGTCCACATTCCGTTTGTGTTATGTCTGTGTGATATTCCAGCCCGGGTTTTCCCCGTGATGCGAGTCCTCAGTCCTGGTATATTGTGTCTGTGTGATATTCCAGTCCGGGTTTTGCCCGTGACGCGAGTCCACAGTCCGTGTATATTGTGTCTGTGTGATATTCCAGTCAGGGTTTTGCCAGTGACGCGAGTCCACCTTCCGGGTTTATTGCGTGTCTGTGATATTCCAGTCCGGGATTTGCCCGTGATGCGAGTACACATTCCGGGTATATTGCGTCTCTGTGAAATTTCAATCCGGGTTTTGCACATGATGCGAGTCCACTTTCAGGCTATATTGTGTCAGTGTGATATTCCAGTCCGGGTTTCCCTGGATTGGGGTAACTCAGGCAATTTGAACTGTCCTGGTATATTGTGTCTGTGTGATTTTCCAGTCCGGGTATATCCCGTGATGTGAGTGCACACTCCGGGTATATTCTGTCTGTGTGATATTCCAGTCCGGGTTTTGCCCGTGACGCTAGTCCTCAGTCCTGGTATATTGTTTCTGTGTGATATTCCAGACCGGGTTTTGCTAGTGACGCGTGACAACAGTCCGGGTATATTGTGTCTGTGTGATTTTCCAGTCCGGGTATATTCCGTGATGCGAGTCCACACTCCGGGTATATTGCGTCTCTGTGATATTCCAGTCCGGGATTTGCCCGTGATGCGAGTCCAGACTCCGGGTATATTCTGTCTGTGTGATATTCCTATCCGGGTTTTGGCCGTGATGCAAGTACACATTCCGGGTATATTGTGTCTGTGTGATATTCCAGTCCGGGTTTTCTCCGTGACGTGAGTCCACATTCCGGGTATATTGCGTCTGTGTGATATTCCAGTCCGGGTTCTGCCAGCGACGCGAGTCCACTGTCCGTGTATATTGTGTCTCTGTGATATTCCAGTCCGTGTTTTGCCAGTGTCGCGAGTCCACAGTCTGGGTATGTTGTGTCTGTGTGAAATTCCAGTCCGGGTTTTGCCAGTGACGCGAGTCCACATTCCGGGTATATTGTGTCTGTGTGATATTCCTGTCCTGGTTTTGCCCGTGATGCGAGTCCACATACCGTGTATATTGTGTCTGTGTGAAATTCCAGTCCTGGTTTTGCCCGTGATGCTAGTACACATTCCGGGTGTTTGGAACGACCCCCCCTCCCCCCACCCGGATGATTTCATCGCGAAACGGCACGACGGTCTAGCGACCAGAACCGATGCAGTTCCAAAGGCCACAGCCAAATGTTGACTTGATTTAGTCTTTCTTTCTTCTTTTTTTTTCAGCTTGCTGCTCTCGGATATCGGATCTCAAGACCCTGCAGCGGATAGTGGGGTCGGCTGAGAAGATCTTCGGGGTCTCTCTCCCCGCCGTCACGGACATTTACACCACACGCTGCATCCGCAAAGCAAACAGCATTATGAAGGACCCCACGCACCCCTCATACAAACTCTTCTCCCTCCTGCCGTCTGGGAAAAGGCTCCGAAACATTCGGGCTCTCACGACCAGACTGTGTAACAGTTTCTTCCCCCAAGCTATCAGACTCCTCAGTACCCAGAGCCTGGACTGACACCTTACTGCCCTATTGTCCTGTTTATTATTTATTGTAATGCCTGCACTGTTTTGTGCACTTTATGCAGTCCTGGGTAGGTCTGTAGTCTAGTGTAGCTTTCTCTGTGTTGTTTTTTTTACATAGTTCAGTCTAGTTTTTGAACTGTGTCATGTAACACCGCGGTCCTGAGGAAATGTCTTGTTTTTACTGTGCACTGTACCAGCAGTTATGGTCGAAATGACAATAAAAGTGACTTGACTTGAGAAGTCCTACTGATAAGTCCTAGAGGGTTCCCAAAGTTCAGTCCGGAGGCTGAGACTGTGCAACGTTAGCATTATTTTCGAGAGGACTGGAGTATAGAGGCAGGTCAGGCCCCGGGGCGGTGGTGGCGGGGGGGTGGTGGGGGGGGGGGGGGCGGGTGGTGAGCAGTTCTCCCCGATCTGAGAAAGGATGTGCTGGCGTTGGGGAGAGGCTCACCAGCACGATCCCAGGAATGAAAGGGTTAACACGCGAGGAGTGATCGGTAGCTCTGGGCCAGGCACCAGACTATGTAACAGTTTCTTCCCCCAAGCTATCAGACTCCTCAATACCCAGAGACTGGACTGACACCTTACTGCCCTAATGCCCTGTTTATTATTTATTGTAATGCCTGCACTGTTTTGTGCACTTTATGCAGTCCTGGGTAGGTCTGTAGTCTAGTGTTGTTTTTGTGTTTGATTACGTAGTTCAGCCTAGTTTTTGTACTGTGTCATGTGACACCACGGTCCTGAAAAACGTTGTCTCGTTTTTACTGTGTGCTGTGCCGGCAGTTATGGTCGAAATGACAATAAAAGTGACTTTATCGTAAACTTCTCAACCTTTAGAAACTTCTAATTTTGTTACTTTAGAAAGCGTCTTTGCTTTGCAGAATTCGTTAATGCACGAGCCTACGACTTCTGCCATGTATTGTGATCCAAAATGTGCACACGGGTAAACCCTAAACAATTCGCTGTTCCAGTGACAAGACCCCAGTGGTGGCCGGGGATTCATTGGTCTCCCTGCCCGGGGGGAAGGAGCTGTTCCCCAGTCTGACAGTCCCAGTCCTGATGCTCCTGTACCTCCTCCCTGACAGGGAGATGGTGGGGTGGGTGGTGGTGACGAGACCCCGGCCTGGTCTCCCAGTCTGAGGGAAGGAGCTGTTCCCCAGTCTGACAGTCCCAGTCCCGATGCTCCTGTACCTCCTCCCCAACGGTGGTGGGTCAGAGAGATGGTGGGGTGGGTGGTGGTGACGAGACCTCGGTGGTGGCTGGGTATTCATTAGTCTCCCAGTCTGAGGAAGGAGCTGTTCCCCAGTCTGACAGTCCCAGTCCTGATGCTCCTGTACCTCCTCCCTGTCGGTGGTGGGTCAGAGAGATGGTGGGGTAGGTGGTGGTGACGAGACCCCAGTGATGGCCGGGGATTCATTAGTCTCCCAGTCTGAGGAAGGAGCCGTTCCCCAGTCTGACAGTCCCAGTCCTGATGCTCCTGTACCTCCTCCCCGACGGTGGTGGGTCAGAGATGTTTAGACCGTAAGACAAAGGAGCAGAAGTCGGCCATTCAGCCCATCAAGTCTGCTCCGCCATTTCATCACCACCAGCTGATCCAATCTCCCCTTTGGTCCCACTCCCCCGCCTTCTCACCATAACCTTTGATGCCCTGACTACTCTGATACCTGACCATCTCTGCCTTAAATACCCCCAATGACTTGGCCTCCACAGCCACCCGTGGCAGCAAATTCCACAGATTCACCACCCTCTGGCTAAAAAAATTCTTCACATCTCCGTTCTGAACGGGCGCCCTGCGACCCTCGAGTCATGTCCTCTGGTACTAGACCCCCCCACCACGGGAAACGACTTTGCCACATCCACTCTGCCCATGCCTTTCAACATCCGACATGTCTCTATGAGGTCCCCCACCCCCACCCCATTCTTCGAAACTCCAGGGAGTACAGTCCGAGAGCGGTCATATGTTAACCCTCTCATTCCCGGAATCGTTCTAGTGAATCTTCTCTGAATCCTCTCCAACGTCAGCACATCCCTTCTTGAATAAGGAGCCCAAAACTGCGCACAGTACTCCAGGTGAGGCCTCACCAGAGCCTCAACATCACATCCCACACCGATGCACTATTCCTCTAGAAATGAATGCCAACATTTCACTCGCCTTCCTCACCGCCGACTCAACCTGGAGGTCAACCTTCAGGGTATCCTGCACGAGGACTCCCAAGTCCCGTTGCATCTCAGAACTTTGAATTCTCTCTCCCCATTTAAACACTAGTCTGCCCGTTTATTTCTTCCTCCAAAGTGCACGACCGTACAGTTTCCAGATTGTGGGGTGGCGGGGGGCGGGGGAGGGTGGAACCCACAACGATGCTCCGGGCCCCTCGACCACAACGCTCCCTGTAAGTCAAGCTGAAGTTCATTTGCCGTCCAGCCGCGCACGTACAGCCGGCAGGGCCAGCGTTCCTCCGGGGAGAGGGTGCAAGCCGGAGTCACGGGCAGCGCAAAGCCACGTCAAGCAGGTGTAAGACATCGGCAAACGTGCAGCCGCACAAAAAAAAACAACAACAACACAGAGTCACAAATGTGGGTCGCGGGAGACGCCGGCCGTCCTTTCTCGTGTTTTACGGTTGAATCTGGTTTTCGAGTCTTTGCTGCGGTCCCGCCGAGGGACGCTGGAGTCGTCGGACTCCGTGTTCCATGTGCTACGAAGAGCAGAGTCATCGGGCACAGAAGCAAGCCCTTCGGCCCATCTAGTCCCTGCTGGGCCATCCGGTGGCATCCTCCTGCACCGGGGGACCACAGCACACCACCACCCCCCCCCCCACCACCACCACCCGTCTCATCCGCGTACCGATCCGAACTTCTCTCAGCAGATGAAACTGAAACGTCGCCCCACCACCTTGTGCTCCGCATTCCCACCACCCTCCGAGTGAAGGAGTTTCCCCTTCCCTGTTAAGCCTCCAACACTTCACCTTTCACCCTTAGCCCATGGCCTCTCGTTCTGGTCCCGCTTAACCCGAGGGAAAGTTTCCTGGGACTTTCATCCTGTCTGTACCCCTCCTAATTTTAGACAACAGACGGTAGGTGCAGGAGTAGGCCATTCGGCCCTTCTAGCCAGCACCGCCATTCACTGTGATCATGGCTGATCATCCACAGTCAGTACCCCGTTCCTGCCCTCTCCCCATATCCCTTGACCCCACTATCTATAAGAGCTCTATCTAACTCTCTCTTGAATGCATCCAGAGACTTGGCCTCCACTGCCTTCTGGGGCAGAGCATTCCACATATCCACCACTCTCTGGGTGAAAAAGTTTTTCCGCATCTCTGTTCTAAATGGCCGACCCCTTATTCTTAAACTGTGGCCTCTAGTTCTGGACTCGCCCATCAGCGGGAACATGCTTCTGTTTAGGAATTGTGTCCGTTGTGTCCAATCCCTTAATAATCTTATATGTTTCAATCAGATCCCCTCTCATGCTTCTAAATTCCAGTGTATACAAGCCCAGCCGCTCCAATCTTTCAACATATGACAGTCCCGCCATTCTGGGAATTAACCTTGTGAACCTACACTGCACTCCCTCAATAGCAAGAATGTCCTTCCTCAAATTTGGAGACCAAAACTGCACACAATACTCCAGGTGTGGTCTCACCAGGACCCTGTACAGCTGCAGAAAGACCTCTTTACTCAACTCCTCTTGTTATAAAGGCCAGCATGCCATTAGCTTTCTTCACTGCCTGCTGTACCTGCATGCTTGCTTTCATTGACTGATGTACAAGAACTCCTAGATCTCGTTGTACTTGTATTCTGTACAAATTTCCCCTCATACTCCGAGTCCTCACCTATTCAACCTCTCCCTATCACTCGGGTCCTCTGGCCTCAGACCTCCTCTGGCCTCCTTGTAATTTCTCTCCGCGTTCTTCAAGCGCTATTGACATCTTCCCCGTTCC